>NW_015160299.1:158993-169576 GCF_001447785.1 Gekko japonicus
GGCGGCTTGCAGCCGTCGGGCCTCACCTGCCCCCCCGCTGCCGAAGCAAGGCCCGAGCGGCTTGTAGCCGCCGGGCCTCGCCAATCCCCGCCTGCCCACCAGCCAGCCAGCCAGCCAGCCAAGCCTTCTGCTGCGCTCCCGTCCCCTGTGGTTGTGGCGGCGAGGCAGTTCACAGAGCGTTCCCTGCGCATGCGCAGGGGATGCTCTGTTACTTTTTGGGGAATTTAAATATCCCTCCGATATTTTTTCCCCGTTTTCAGATTTTTGTGCACACCTGGGGACTGCCCCAAGTGTGCACGAAAATCTCCCTCCCCCCCAGGTGACCCCAATGCGCGGGTTTAGGTATCCGCACGCAGGGGGCACCTTTCACTATTAGATATATAGATAAGGACAATAATATAATAATAATATAATAAGGATATTATAGCATTGGGAAAAGTGCAGAAAAGGGCAACTAGGATGATAAAAGGTTCGGAACACTTTCCCTATGAAGAAAGGTTAAAGCACTTAGGGCTCTTTAGTTTGGAGAAACGATGACTGAGAGGTGACATGATCGAGGTTTATAAGATTATGCCTGGGATAGGGCAGGCTGAGAAAGAAGGACTTTTCTCCCTTTCTCACGATACAAGAAGTCGTGGACACTCCATGAAATTGCTGAGCGGTCGGGTTAGGACAGATAAAAGGAAGTCCTTCTTCACCCAAAGAGTGATTAACACATGGAATTCACTGCCACAGGAAGTGGTGGCAGTTACAAGCATGGACGGCTTCAAGAGGGAACTGGATAAGCATATGGAGCAGAGGTCCATCAGTGGCTCTTAGCCACAAGGTCTAGATAGGAACTCTCGGTCTGGGGCAAGGGATGCTCTGTATTCTGGGTGCTTGGGGGGGGCAACAGTGGGAGGACTTCTGGTGTCCTGGCCCCACTGCTGGACCTCCTGAGGGCCCCTGGTATTTCTGGCCACTGTGTGACCCAGAGTGTTGGACTGGAGGGGCCATCGGCCTGATCCAACATTGGCTTCTCTTATGTTCACACCACAGCGGGGCCCCACAGAGGAGTGGCAGGTCAGCATGCAGTTCTGAGGTCAGCAAGGTGTGTGGCTAGTGCACTTTTGAGTGCGCACAAGCCCCAGAGGCCTCTTGCACATGCTTCCTTAAGAAGAGGTAGCATCAGGAATGGACAGCGCCCACCACAAGGCAGCACTGCAAGTGATCCGAGGGAATTCTGCCTCGTGCTCGGTTTCTATGGCTACGCCAAAGTCGCCCAGCCCTGGCACAGTCCCTGTTCCACCCCAGTCGCCCAGGACGTCCACCCAGTCCTCAGACAGTGTCAGGGAGATGCTCCAGGGCAGGGGTCCCCAACTTGGTGCCCACGAGTGTGATGACGGCACCTGCTGAAACTGCTCCTGGAGCCCAGCAAATGTTTTTAGAAAGGGGTGGTGGCCGAGAAGGCGTCTGCAGGCAAAGCAGATGCTCCACCGCTGAGCCACAGCCCCCCTTCAAAGATGCTTTGCAAGACCCTGTTCCCAAGACAGGCAATTGCTCTCCCATGCACAAAGTCTTTCAGGACCAGGAGAGATGCCCCCCCCCCACACCCACACCAGTCTCAGATGGTGGCGGAGAGCTAGACACATGAGCCTGCTTTTGTTATTTATATACCGATGTCCCTTTCCCCACAAAAGAATGGGATCAAGATGGCTTAAATAATAAATTATAAAATCAGAAGAAGAAGAGGAGGAGGAGGAGGAAGAGGAGGAGGAGGAAGAAGAAGAGGAAGAGGAAGAAGAGAAGAGGAAGAGGAGGAAGAGGAGGAGGAGGAGGAAAAAGAAGAGGAGGAGGAAGAAGAGGAAGAAGAAGAGGAGGAGGAGGAGGAGGAAGAAGAGGAAGAAGAGGAGGAGGAGGAAGAGGAAGAAGAAGAGGAAGAAGAAGAAGAGAAGAAGAAGAAGATGAAGAAGAGGAGGAAGAGGAAGAAGAAGAGGAAGATGAAAAAGAAGAAGAAGAGAAGAGACTGGATTTATACCCCGCCCTTCACTCGGAGTCTCAGAGGGGCTTACAAACTCCTTTCTCTCCCCCTCCCCACAACAGACACCCTGGGAAGTAGGTAGGTTTCTCTCCCTTCTCAACCACCTACCAGCAACTCCAATTTAAAAAAATGCCATACTCAAAGAAATAATCCACCCAGTGCCAATGATCCAGGAGCAAATCCAGCCAACACAGAAACCCCTTAAAAACCCAAGCAGGCCTTCTGTTTGAATCTGACCAGGTGAGCTCCAGCCCTGGAAGGGCTATACCACAGTCCACATGCTGGTCTGGAAGATGCCACAAGAAGACCCTCCCTCCCTCCCTGCCTCCCTCCCTCCTCTCTCTCCTCTCTCTCCCTCTCTCCCTTCCTCCCTCCCTCCCTCCCTCCCTTCCAATGGCGACCCAAAGTGGCTTACCTGAGTCTCCTCTCCTCCATTCTATCCTCACAGCAACCCTGTGAGGTAGGGTTAGGCTGAGAGTGTGTGTGTGACTGGCCCGAGGTTTCCATGGCAGAGTGAGGACTCACACCTGGCTCTCCCAGATCGTAGTCCAGCATTTTGATCGCTACACCATCCTGGTTTAGGATTCACCCCTCCCCCCGTGCCCCACCAGTGGTAACTGCAGGGGTGTTGTTGGGGTGCTTCTGCATCGCCCTACAGCTGCTCTGCACTCACCTCCCCCTGAGGCTTGCGTAGTTGGAGCTGCCTCTGAAGCCTCCGGTCCCAGAAGTCCCACAAGAAGACCTACGAGGAGAAGAATGAGCCCCAACTTCATGGTGCCGCCGGCCGAACTGGGTCTCCGATCCAAGCCAGGCCGGGTTATAAGCCCTGGGGGGGGCAGGGAGGGGACATGGGAGGGGCAACGCCAAGGTGACCTTTCTTAACCAAAGTTCCCCTCCTCCCCGCAGCTCAATCCATCTTGCTGTATCAACAAGGCACTCCTATCATCATCCACCACCACCCCCTTCCCCACGGAGTTGCTTTGCCTGGGGCGGATTGTCTGGGCCTGAGAAGGCTCGCGGGGTGGGGGTGGGGGCCAGGCTCAGAGAAACAGCCTCGGTCACCACCGCAGAGTCCTCATTCGAATGGACCCTAGTGGACCCTGGCCTTTCCCCCCTTATATACTAGGAGAGAAAAGCGTTTTGCATTCCCAGGAGACCACACGCTACGTTTGAAGAGAGGGTGATTCCTAGAATCCACAGCTGAGCCAAAAGGAAACTACAGAAGGCCTCCCCTCCCCTGCAGACATGCAGACCCATGCACAGACAGACCCACCCACCCAGCGAGCCTGGAAATGCAACGTTATCACACAGAGCCCGACGGGCTGGCCGTCTCACGTCCCCAACGCTGCCGCCTTTTGCATCCGCCCTCCGTGCCTTACGAGGAAGGAACCCGTTTGGTTCGCTCAGTGCTAGAGAAACAGTGGACTAACTCCTGCCTTCCATATCCACAAAGGGAGAGTGCCAGTTTGGTGTAGCAATTAAGTGTGCGGACTCTAATCTGGGAGAACCGGGTTTGATTCCCCACTCCTCCTCCATTTGCACCTGGCTGGATGACCTTGGGCAAGCCGTAGTTCTGATAAGAGCTGTTCATGGTGGCCAAACTATGAAAAGAGTTTTTAGTACTTTATTGTAAGTAAAGTGGCGAGGAGTTCTGAAGAATGGAATGGAAATCCCTGAACAGAAATAAAAATAAAATGCTGTTTCGAAAGCTACACTTTGAACATGGTGTAGCAGGCAACAAGAACCCCTCCCATCACATTACAGGATCAGACAAATGAAAGTCCATCCAGTAGTCCATCATCTTGTGTCCCACAGTGGACAACCAGTTCCTCCAGAGGCCCAACAACAGGGCAGAGAGGGCGAAGCCTTCATAAGAACATCAGAAGAGCCCTGCTGGATCAGACCAGTGAGGGTCCATCCAGTCCACCATCCTCTCTCACACAGGGGCCAGCCAGTTCCTCTGGAGGGCCAACAACAGGGCAGAGAGGCCAAGGCCTTCATAGGAACATCAGAAGAGCCCTGCTGGATCAGACCAGTGAGGGTCCATGTAATCCAGCATCCTGCCTCACACAGTGGCCAGCCAGTTCCTCTGGAGGGCCAACAACAGGGCAAAGAGGCCGAGGCCCTTTATAAGAACATCAGAAGAACCCTACTGGATCAGACCAGTGGTCCATGTAGTCCAGCATTCTGTCTCACACAGTGACCAACCAGTTCTTCTGGACAGCCAACAACAGGGCATAGAGGCTGACACCTTCATAAGAACATCGTAAGAGCCCTGCTGGATCAGACCAGTGGTCCATCTAGTCAAGCATCCTATCTCACACAGAGGCCAACCAGATCCTCTGGAGGACCAACAACAGGGCATGGAGGCCGAGGCCTTCATAAGAACATCAGAAGAGCCCTGCTGGACCAGACCAGGGGGGGTCCATCTAGTCCACCATCCTGTATCGCACAGGGGCCAACCAGTTCCTCTGGAGGACCAACAACAGGGCATGGAGGCCGAGGCCTTCATAAGAACATCAGAAGAGCCCTGCTGGACCAGACCAGGGAGGGTCCATCTAGTCCACCATCCTGTCTCGCACAGGGGCCAACCAGTTCCTCTGGAGGTAGGGTTTCCAGCCTCCAGGTGGGGCCTGGGGATCGCCCACTTTTACAACTGATCTCCAGCTGACAGAGATCAGCCACCCTGGAGAAAATGGCTGCTTTCAATTGTACCATGCTGAGGCCCCTCCCCTCCCCAAACCCCGCCCTCTCCTGGTTCCACACCCAAAGTCTCCAGGTATTTTTCCACCCAGACCTGGCAACCCTATCTCGAGGCCCAACATCAGGGCACAGAGGCTGAGGACTTCCCCTGATGTTTCCTCCTGGCTCTGGGATTCGTAGGCTGACTTCCTCCGAGTGTGGAGTCACCAGGACACTCGTAGCTGCGGATGGACCTCTCTTCCACCTTCCCCTCCCCCACCTGCACATCCCAGAGCCTGCTTTTCAGAGTGTGTGGACAGGCAACGGGTTTCCAAAGCAAAAGCGCCATTGTTGCGGGCCCTTCCGATCTCAACCCCCTCTCTGCCAAAGTCATTCTTTGTTGCCACTGCCGCTGCTGTTATGTGCTGCGTGTCCAGGATACATTTCAAGAGTTATGTAACAAGCGATGGGATCCAGGATTGCCAAGGTGAGACGGGTCACCCAAGAGAGCCGCTCTCGAGGGCCGGCTTGATCCAGGGCCAGGGTGGCAGCAGAAACCTTGTGCTCCAGCAAGTAAACAAGGCTGTGTGCTGGTGCGTCTACCACAAGGCAGGGAGTGCCTTTGCAAAGGGGATTAAGAAAGAAGCACAGCCTGACAGTGCCCCAGCCAGGGAAATGAAATGTAGCAAACTCCGGAGGAGGAGGAGGAGGAGGAATCAGTCTGAAGCGTTTCAGTTCCCACAAGAGCACCTTCTTGGCCAGGCAGCCGTGCTCGGTTGCCTGGGTCTCAGCAGCTTGTGCAAAGGAATCACGCCCGCTCACACACGGAGACGACACAGAAAATCCAGAAGATCCCGATAAACGAACAAAACACCCCAATTGTGTTTTCACTGCTCTAAACAAACCATCGTTACCTGCAGACTGCACTGCCTCACTGTTCAGTCCCAATTCCAGGCAATTTATGAATAAGTGAAGATACAAGATTTTGGTGGCAAGCTAGACTTGTTCTTTTGGGGGGGATGAGAGAGTTCTGAGAGAACTGTGACTGACCCAAGGTCACCCAGCTGGCTTCATGTGGAGGAGTGGGGAATCAAACCCGGCTCTCCAGATTAGAGTCCGCCGCTCTTAACCACGACACCAAGCTACATAACTTTTCCCGAAGCCTTTGGTGAGGCATCTTGTTAAACACTTTTTTGGAAGTCCAAAAAGCCACACTTGTCCTATACACATACTAACACTTTCGAACAGTTCTCAGCAGTTGGCGAGGCAGGACTTCCCTTGACAGAAGCCAGGCTGATTCCTTTTCAGCAAGGCTTCTTTGTCTGTGTACTTAGCCGTTCAGTCTTTAATAACACTTTGCTGGAATTTACTGCCAGCACTGACATATATAAACTACAATAATAAAACTGTCAGAGTGGTTGAGTAGTGGAACAGTCTGCCTCGGGAGTTGGTGGCTGCTCCGCTGGACGTTTTCAAGCGGAGGAGGCTGGATGGCCATCTTTCGGATCTGTTGTAGGGCTATCTTTCCGCTATGCTCCTGCGGAGTGCAGAGGGGGTTGGACTAGATTACCTGCGAGGTCCCTTCCAACTCTAACATTCTGTGATTCTATGAAATAGATGCAGGTAGGGGTCACCCTGTTGCAGTAGTCACAGCAGTAGTTGCCCAGAAGCAACAGAACAAAGTTTGACTCCAGTGGAACCTTTAAGGCTTATACCCAGAGTTAAACTTCTTTGGTCTTTAAGGTGCCGCTGGACTCAAACTTTTGTTCAATAACAAAAATAGTTCTTTAGGTTTGCATTCTCTCCCCTGCCCCATCTCTGATGATTCACAGTCAGAGATCTGGAGCAACCTTTCAGAGAGGCCCCACCTGAGGAGGCTGAAGTTGGTTCCCAGTTCCTTATTCATTCCTTATTATTTGTGAGCCCATCTGAAAACATTCAGGAGAGTTTAAAAGCTCTGCTTTGGGCATGCAACCATTCCAGTTCTGTATTCAAATCTTCATTGGCCTCGGTCACACGGGCCAGATAACGCAGTGGGGAGGCGTGGCTCTTTGCGCCGGCGCAATTAGACCCGCCAGAACGCGATCAGACACGACGGCAGCACACCGCGATTTTGTCCGTCAGCACGTGGAGGGCAGCTGGGGGGAAAGCCGCGCGACAGCGTGATCACACAGAACAATTCCATCGGCAGCCCGTGGCAAACCATTTGCTAGCACATTTGTTGAGATACTTTTTAACTGCGCAGCTTCGGCGGCACGCCACAGGTTGGCCATGGGTGCGCTACGCTTGCCAGATGTTGTGGTGTGATCGTGCCCTGAAAATCCGTCCAGCATTTGGGACTCTTCCGCGGCAAATTTGGCGTGTGAAGGGGGCCTTTTGTAATACAAACTTCCAAATGGAAGCTTGTGGTGCCTGAACCAAGTGTTTGAACTGGGCACCACTGTATGTCTTCATGCAGGGGACAGTCTCCAGAGGGTGGGGATGGATCATTTGGGGTGGTCCAAAGAGTGTTTTGGGGTGCAGCCTGGCCCCAGTGTCTGCCCATGTGGATGTCCTGGGGCAGCTGGCACAAGAACTGGGCTTTGGAGCAGGAAACAGCATATGTCATCTGGAAGGGCAGTCTCCTGTACGCTGGGGGAGGGGTGTGTGACATATGGTGGTCCAAATTTTATTTTGAGGTGCAGCGCTCTTAAACTCTCTTGCATGTTTTTGGATGGGTTCATGAATAAGGAACAAATAAGGAACCAATATAGGAGCTGCGGTGGCTCAAGTGGTTAAGACGCTGAACTGCAGGCTGTGGAAGGTCAGTAGTTGGAAGGTAACAGCGTTCCGTGCGCCTTGGTGTTTAGTCATGCCGGCCACATGACCACGGAAACGTCTTCGGACAGCGCTGGCTCTTCGGCTTTGAAACGGAGGTGAGCACCACAACCCTAGAGTCGGACTCGACTGGCTTTCGAGCAAGGGAACCTTTACCTTTTAAGGAACCAAATGAGAAGGGAGCACTCACTGGAGAAGACCCTGATGAAAGATTGAAGGTCAAAGAAGATGGGGACGGCAAAGGATGAGATGGTTGGACAGTGTCATAGATGCAACGAACATGAAATTGAGCCAACTTCAGAGGACGGCGGAAGACAGGAGGGCCTGGCGGGAGCTGGTCCATGGGGTCGCGGAGAGTCGGACTCGACTGTGCGACTGAACAACAACAACAAAGGAACTGGGAACCAACTTCGGTCTCCGATTCACCCTCAGGCTGTTCAGCTGAGAAGGAAATGTTCTGTAGAGCACTAATTTTGAGACAAGACCTTCCTCTTCTCTCAAGGTGTTGTCATTTACATGAAAGGGAGAGAAAGGCTGAAGGAGCCGGGTCTGTTTAGCCTGGAGAGGAGACGACTGAGAGGTGATAGGATCACCATCTTCAAGTACCCGAAAGGCTGTCATCTAGTCCAGGGGTGTCAAACTCATTCATTATGAGGGCCGGGCCTGTCATAAATTAGACCTTGTTGGGCCGGGCCGTGTGTGTCATAAAATGTAATGTCAGGCAGCGGTGATATAAACTTTATAAAGGACACAAACACAAAAGGGTTTTTTTTTAACTTAAAATACAAACATGCTTCAAACATTAGCCCTCTTGCAATATTTTGTTTATTTAACAGTATCTGATAACTGACACCTCTTGCTCTGAATTATTGCATCAAAATGTCTGTGCTGTTGCAATCCTGAGTATGCTGTTCAGGTGTGTTACCTGTAAGCTGCAAACCTGTGATGACGCAGCAGCAGCAGCAGAACTGGAAGAAGAAGAAGAAGCAGAAGACAGCCAGTTCCACTGCGGGCCTGATAGAAGCCCTCCGGGGGCCTGATCCGGCCCCCAGGCTGCATGTTTGATGACCCTGCTCTAGAGGATGGTACCGAATTGTTCTGTTGCCCCAGAAGGTTGACCAGAACCAGCGGGTTGAAATTAAAACAGAAGAGTTTTCGCCTAAACATGAGGAAGAACTTCCTGACAGAGCAGTTCCTCAGTGGACCAGGCTTCCTGGGAAGGTGGTGGGCTCTCCTCCTGTGGAGGTTTTCAAGCAGAGGCTCGATGGCCATCTGGCAAGAGTGCGGATTCTGTGAACTTGGGCAGATCAGGAGAGGGAGGGCACGCCCAGGGAAATGCTGATCGCCACTTTCGGGTCAGGAAGCAATTTTTCTCCAGGCCATTTTGGAGCATGGAACAGGGGTCACTGCGGGTGTGGAGGGGGAGGTATTTGTGAATTTCCTGCATTGTGCAGGGGGTTGGACTAGATGACCGCTGGAGTTCCCTCCCAACTCTATGATTCTATGAAATGTGGAATTTTTATTGCCCTCTCTTGGACGAGCTTTCAGTCTCTTTAATAGGGCCATGCATGGGAAAGTGTCGTTCCCAGCAGGAGATCAGTGCCCTAATTTTTTTGAAGATTTGGGAAGAAAAGGTTTTGGTGTAGTGGTGAAGTGCGTGGACTCTAATCTGGGAGAACTGGGTTTGATTCCCCACTTCTCCACTTGCAGCTGGCTGGATGACCTTGGGCAAGCCTTGTAAAAGATCACTTTCTGTCAAGACCTCTCTCGGCCCCACCTACCTCACAGGGTGTCTGTTGTGGGGAGGGGGAGGGAAAGGAGATTGTAAGCCACTCTGAGACATCTTTGGGTAGTGAAGGGCGGGGTATCAATCCAATCTCCTCCTCCTCCTCCTCCTCTTCTTCTTCTTTGGTGTTGTGGTTAAGTGCGCGGACTCTAATCTGGGAGAACCGGGTTTGATTCCCCACTCCTCCTCCACTTGCACCTGGCTGGATGACCTTGGGCAAGCCGTAGTCCTGATAAGAGCTGTTCTTGAAAAAGAGCAGTTTCTGTCAAGAGCTCTCTCAGCCCCACCTACCTCACAGGGTGTCTGTTGTGGGGAGGGGAAGGAGATCGGAAGCCACTCTGAGACTTGTGAAGAAAAATCCTGCTTTGTGAGCTGCTGGCATTCAAGTTGTGAGCAGCAATTTGGCTACTGCATGACTGAGTTTGCTCTGGAGCCCTCCTTCCTGAGCTAAGACAAAAATGTGTGGGCTGGAGGCTAAAAAACTGTGAGCTGGCTCACACTAACTCATCTTAGAGGGAACACTCGCATAAATCCAATCTCTTCTTCTCTCTCTCTTTTTCATGGGGCGATTTCTCACTAGAGCTGCCTCGCAGCACAGGCCGTTTGCGACACAAACATGTCAATTTCACACCCGAGGCTGCGGGGCTGCATTTGACTCGGGGCTTCGCACGATTTCCTCCGCAGTTTCATGATCCTCAAAAACCAGGATCACGAAACTGCCACTGAAAAGCGAAGAAACCTTCTCCTCACAAATACCTCTTTCTAAGCACATCTGGGAGCTGCGGCGGCCCAAGTGGTTAAGACGCTGAACTGCAGGCTGTGGAAGGTCGGTAGTTCAGTTTGAAGGAGTGAGTTCCCATCTCTATTTCCAGCTCCTGCCAACCTAGCAGTTCGAAAGCAAGAAAGTGCAAGTAGATAAATAGGTACCACTTCGGTGGGAAGGGAACAGCGTTCCGTGCGCCTTGGTGTTTAGTCATGCCGGCCACATGACCACGGAAACGTCTTCGGACAGCGCTGGCTCTCCGGCTTGGAAACGGAGATGAGCACCGCAACCCTAGAGTCGGACTCGACTGGCGTTCGAGCGAGGGGAACCTTTCCCTTTAAGCCCGTCTGTCCTCCTTCCACGTGGCTCCGGCTGCTGCAGGGAACTACGTTCCCCAGAAGGCCTTGCAAGCACCCGAGAGCTCAAGCCTGCCTTTCCCAGGCGTCGAAGGGGACGGTTCTTCTGCAGAGGGTGGGTGGGCGGTTTCCCTCCCGGAGTCTCAGAGCGCCCCCGCC
>NW_015160299.1:169592-173305 GCF_001447785.1 Gekko japonicus
GCTCTCCCGCTCCCCCCGGCGGGAGGGGCCCTTCGGCTCCTGCATGGCTGCAGGGAAGGTGAGCGGAGGAGGAGGAGGAGGAGGAGGAGGAGGAGGGGTCTCTGACGCAGCTCCTGGGCGAGAAGCGGGGAGGAGGGGAGAGAAAGTCTTTGGGAAGGGAGCCTGGCCGGGAGGAGGAGGAGGAGGAGGAGGGGGCATCCCGTGGAGAGATCTGGGCACGGGGTCTCTGGTCCCCCCACCCGCTCTCGTGCCTTCCTTGCACCTGGTTTTGGCCTTAAAACTCCGACGGAACCCAACCCCCCCTCTGATGACCCAGCCCGGTTTTGTCGCCCCTTAGCTGGCTGCCTTGGCAGCCAGTTTGGTGTCGTGGTTAAGTGCACGGACTCTAATCTGGGAGAACCGGGTTTGATTCCCCCACTCCTCCTCCACTTGCACCTGCTGGATGACCTTGGGCAAGCCGTAGTTCTGGCACGGCTGTTCTTGAAAAAGAGCAGTTTCTGTCAAGAGCTCTCTCAGCCCCACCTGCCTCACAGGGTGTCTGTTGTGGGGAGGGGAAGGGAAAGGAGTTTGTAAGCCGCTCTGAGACACCTTTGGGTAGTGAAGGGCGGGGTATAAATCCAATCTCTTCTCTTCTCTTCTTCTTCTTCTTCTTCTTCTTTTGGGCAGCCTCCACGGGCTCACCCCCACAGGGGCGCTGGGCCACCTATTTTGCTCTGGGGATTGCATTTGCTTGCAACCCATGCGGGTTCCTTCTCTGGCCTACGAGCCCGGTGAGCATCATCCACAAGAAGATCTCTTGAGTTGGAAACTGGTCTGAAGGTTTGCTATGAGGAGGAGGAGAAGAAGAGGAGGAGGAGGTTGGATTTATACCCCACCCTTCTCTCGGAGTCTCAGAGCGGCTGACAAACTCCTTTCCCTTCCCTTCCCCACAACAGACAGGCACCCAGTGAGGCGGGTGGGGCTGAGAGAGCTCTTGACAGAAACTGTTCTTTTTCAAGGACAGCTCTGGCAGAACTACGGCTTGCCCAAGGTCACCCAGCAGGCTGCAAGTGAAGGAGGAGTGGGGAATCAAACCTGGTTCTCCCAGATTAGAAAAAGAAGAGATTGGATTTTTACCCCACCCTCCACTACCCAAAGGTGTCTCAGAGCGGCTTACAGACTGCTTTCCCTTCCCCTCCCCAAAACAGACAGACACCCTGTGAGGCAGGTGGGGCTGAGAGAGCTCTTGACAGAAACGGCTCTTTTTCAAGGACACCTCTTGTCAGAACTACGGCTGGCCCAAGGTCATCCAGCCAGGTGCGAGTGGAGGAGGAGTGGGGCATCAAACCCGGTTCTCCCAGATTAGAGTCCGCACACTTCACCACTACACCAAACTGAGAAGAGAAGAAGAGGTTGAATTTATGCCCCGCCCTTCACTACTCCTTCCCCTCCCCCTCCCCACAACAGAAGACACCCTGTGAGGTAGGCGGAGCTGAGAGAGCTCTGTCAGAAACTGCTCTTTTTTCAAGGACAGCTCTTGACAGAACTATGGCTTGCCCAAGGTCACCCAGCCAGGTGCAAGCGGAGGAAGAAGAAGAGATTGGATTTCTACCCCGCCCTTCACTACCCAAGGGAGTCTCAGAGCGGCTGACAAACTCCTTTCCCTTCCCCACCCCACAACAGACACCCGGTGAGGCAGGTGGGGCTGAGAGAGCTCTGACAGAAACTGCTCTTTTTTCAAGGACAGCTCTTGACAGAACTATGGCTTGCCCAAGGTCATCCAGCCAGGTGCACGTGAAGGGCAGGGTATAAATCCAATCTCCTCCTCCCCCTTCTTCTTCTTGTGCCCCTGGGCTGGGCAAAACTTAGGAAAAGGTGAGAGTTGGCCAGTGGTTATAATGGTATCTCAGCAATCTCCTGCTGTATCCTGTTTCTGAAATTCACTTTTAGGATAGTCACTTTAAGATCTGCAAATATACATACGATGTGCATAGGACAAACGAATGGTCACAAATTGGACAGCAAGGAGGGCAACACGGAAAAGCCTGTAGGGGAACATTTTTTACAGTTTTCCTGGATGTTCATTGACAGGAGTCTTATGTCTGCCTATTCATAAGGGTGTCTCAGTACTGAAATTCACTAAATTATGACAGACAGATGCCTTCATTTGGTAAATGCGTGGCTGGAGTCTCCGAGACAGGGAAGAATACAAAACAGTTGCTGTGCGCACAATTTCTGAGCAATGTACAGAGAAGCCAGTTTGTGCAATTTTCTGAACTGGTATTTCTTGGAGACTTTCAGTATATTATTACTGACAGGTGCTGGGGGAAAAAAACACCCTAGTGCAATGTTTCTTGCCATTGGTTTGATGGACTGCATTCTTTTAATCAGTTGAGTGGGCAATGGGACCATTGCTTGAATGGTTTGGGACAGGAACAGGTGGTGCACTGGGCCATATCTTCCTCTTTTCAGAGACCCCGAGTGTCCTTCGAGGACGTCGCCGTGTTCTTCACGAAGGAGGAATGGGCTCTGCTGGATCCAGGCCAAAGAAAAGTCTTCTGGGAAGTGATGGAGGAAAATTATGAGACCGTCTCCTCCCTGTGTAAGCCTCTTTCCTCTTTTTGTTATGAACACGCAAGCGAAGGGAGGGGGCAGCATCTTCCTTTGGCCCTCTTGGATTTTCGAACACACTTTCACACAATTTCCTTTCCATTTCTCATGCTATGAGGCTTCCCCTCAGTGACACGTTGTGAGCATAAATTAAGTTTGCTCTGGAGCGCGAGCGTGTCCAGAAGAGGGCAACCGGGATGGCGAGAGGGTTGGAATCCAAGTCTTAGGAGGAAAGGCTGAAAGAGTTGGGTATGTTTAGCCTGGGTGAAAAGTATGCAGACGGAGAGTGATTTCATCTAAGCATACCTTTATTTAGTTCAGGACAAAGACGAAGGGACCAGCTCGCAGGCCGGTTTATATATGTTCAGAAAACCCGCCACCAAGTACACCTAAACACACCCCCTACTCCCGATAGGCTATTTACAGTAACCGGGCGACCATTGGTCTCCCGGCTGAGAAGCTGGCCCTTTGATTGGGCCGGCTAGGATCCTACGGACCCATTGTCTTTGGACATGAAGCTATTGAAGAGTTGTGCCTGGCCAGCCCGGGCAAGTCCGGGCATGTCAGGCTGAATACATTACACCCCTCCCCCCTTGGTTCAGAAGGCACCCACAGACGAAGTCCTTCAAGTAGGCGGGTGGCTTCTTGGGGCGCGTCGAGCGTCGGGGCTCCGGGGTAGCGATGGGTTCGGTCTCGGGGGCCCTGGGAGCCGAGGGGCCTGGGACCGACGAGGGCGCCGAGGAGGCAGGACAGTCTGGCACCACGGTGGGAGGCGCCTCGGTTTCCTCACGGAGAGGCGGCTGTGGATCCGGTTCCGGTAGTGGGGCCGATGTGGCAGGCTCTGGGTCCTCGTCCGGATCCTCAGGGTCCAGCTGTAGCGTGCGACGGCGCAGCTGATCTATGTGCCGGTGGAGGATCTGGCCGTCCTCGCTGGAGACCTCGTATGAACGGGGGCCCTTGACCCGTATGACTCGGGCTGGGATCCATTGAGGCCCCCGGCCGTAGTTTCGGGCGTACACCGGGTCCTCTGGAAAGAACCCTCTGGCCGGCTCGTACGTCTCGGTGCCCGGGGCCTCCGGGGTTGCCCGATCTGGGTGTAACCGATCCAGTCGGGAGGCCAGGCG
>NW_015160299.1:174111-204193 GCF_001447785.1 Gekko japonicus
AGGGGCAGGCGGCTCAGTGCGTCGGCGTGGCCCATCGCCTTTCCGGGCCGATGGACGAGGTCGTACGCATACCCCGCCAGGAAGATGGACCAGCGTAGCACCCTGGGCGAGGTTATCTGCGGTGTCTGCCGGTCGGGTGCGAGGAGGCCCAGCAGGGGCCGTACAAGTAGTGGTGAAATTTTTTCACCCCTGCCACGATTGCCAACGCCTCCTTGTCGATCTGCGCGTAGTTGCGCTCGGCCGACGACAGTGTCCGCGAGTAGTAGGCCACCGGGACCTCGCGACCATCCGGTAGTCTGTGCCCCAGGACCGCCCCGACCCCATAGGGGGAAGCGTCGCACGCCAGTACCACGGGAAGGGCCTCGTCAAAATGGGCGAGGACCGCATTAGAGACCAGGAGGTCCTTTATTGTTTGGAAAGCTGCGTCGTGTGGTGGCCCCCAGGCCCATTGCGCCGACTTGTCGAGGAGGCGGTGGAGCGGCTCCGCGACGGCCGCCTTCAGGGGCAAAAAGGAGTGGTAGAAGTTCACCAGGCCTAGGAACGCCTGTAGCTCCGTTTTGGACTTCGGGGCCGGGGCGTGTGTGATGGCTTCTACCTTGTCCTGGGAGGGGTGCAGGCCGGCGGCGTCCACCGCGAAGCCCAGAAACTCCACCCGCGGCACCCCCAGTAGGCACTTCTCCCGTTTCACCTTGAGGCCCGCCGCGTCGAAGCGTTGTAAAACGGCCCTCAGACGGTCTGCGAAGGACGAGGGGTCTGGCGCGGCGATCAGCACGTCGTCTAGAAACGGCTGAACTCCGGGGATGCCTTTAAGGAGGGAATCCATAAAAGATTGAAAGATCCCCGGCGCGACTGAGACCCCGAACTGGAGGCGGTGCACCTTGAAGGCCCCTTTGTGGGTCGCAATGGTCTGTGCCTCGGCCGTGGCGGCGTCCACCGGTAGCTGCTGGTACGCCTGGGCCAAGTCCAGTTTGCCGAACACCCGAGCCCCTGCCAGGGCTGCCAGCACTTGGCTTACTACCGGCACCGGGTACGCGTGGGGCTGCAGGGCTTTGTTTATGGTGCATTTATAGTCCGCGCAGATGCGGACGTCCCCGTTCGGCTTGAGTGGTGTGACAATGGGGGTCTCCCACCGGGCCGACGCCACCGGTTCTAGCACGCCTTGCTCAACTAGGCGATCGAGCTCGGCCTCCACCTTCGGCCTCATGGAGATCGGGGGCAGCCGGGCCCTGATGCGGATGGGGCGTATCGCGGGGTCTAGGTCCAGGGAAATGGCAGGGCCCGTGTACCGCCCCAGGGTCCCATCGAAGATGCGGGGAAATTCTGCGCACACCGCCCCGAAATCCTGCGCTCCAACCTGGTTGATGCCCGTAACGGAGAGCCCCAGGGCCTTGAACCAGGCCAGTCCCAACAAGCTGGAGAGGGGCCGGTCCACAACCAGTAGGTCCAGTTGGCCCTTGAAACCCTGAAACTGGACCCGGAACTTGCCCCAGCCCACCACCGCCACGGGGTTTTTGTTAAAGTCCCGTAACCGGAAACCCCGTGACTTCTGTAGTGGTGGCCCCCCCCGAGGACACAGTGCACGGAGCGTGTCCGCGGATATTATGGAGTAGGTCGACCCGGTGTCGATCTCCATGGTGCAGGGGGCTCCCTCTATGAGGACCGTCACATGCATTTTATTTGGGCCGTCGGGGGGCAGGTTACAGACCTGGTGCTGTGGAAAGTGGGACGACACGGTGTGGAGCTCCAGGGGCAGTTCCGCGGTGGTCTGGTGGGTGGCCGATCTCGGTCGTTGTCCCTTGGACCGGCAGACCTTGGCGATGTGTCCTGCCTTGTTGCAGGAACGGCAGACCGCATTCCGGAAACGGCACGACCTGCGTTCGTGATCCTCCCCGCAGCTGGCGCACTGACTTGGAGACGGGGCCTTGGAGGTCCTGGAGGATACGTGTTTTGATCGCTGCTGAGTCCGCTGTCGGAGTTGCAGGACTTCCTCTTGGTCCGAGACGTCGGAGCCGCTGCTCACTTGGGTACGGTGGACCGCCTTGGCGCGGCGGTCTTGTCGCGCTTGTTCGTATGCTGAGGCCTCCCGGATGGCCTTGTCCAGGCTCAGATCGTTCTGGCTCACCAGTTTCCTCTGCAGCTTCGGCTCCCGGAGTCCGACGAGGAACTGGTTCAGGAGGGTATCGTCGAGGCTGGGGAAGGAGCATCGGGTCGCCAGGCTCCGCAGCGCCGCCAGAAAATCGGAGGTGGTTTCGCCGGAGGCCTGAACTCTTGCGAAGAAGTCCAACCGCTCCACGTACTTCGTGGGTTTGGGAGCCAGGTGGTCGGTCAGGGCCTGGACTAAGGAGCTGTATGACTCGTCCTTCGTTAGTTTGGGCGAGATTAAGTCCTTGAGGAGCCGATGGGTCTGGATTCCGCAGTGGCTCAGCAGGTAAGCCTTCTTCATCGCGTCATCCACCACCTTGTGGATGGTGAAGCGGCTCTCCAGCGTGTCCAGCCAGGTGTCCCACAGCGAGGGCTGGGAGAGATCGAAAGCGGGCAGGCTTTCTGTTGCGGTCGCGGTCGCCATTGTACTGTCGCCACGTGGTGGGGTGGCCTCTGGAACGGCGATGGCGTCGGGAGCGTTGTGGAGGCCGCTGCTGCTCTCGGGGTCAGCAGGGAGCGAAGCGGAGCCGGGAGCTGCGCGATGAGCGGTTGCCGGAGAGCTGGGAAGCGAAGCGGCGCGGTTCCCGGAGGTCTCGGCGTCGGGGCTCGGTGCGGTGCTCGCGTTGGCGTCCGGGTCTTTGTTCATGGGGTCGTGGATCCCACCTTCGTCGCCAGTGAAAAGTATGCAGACGGAGAGTGATTTCAGCTAAGCATACCTTTATTTAGTTCAGGACAAAGACGAAGGGACCAGCTCGCAGGCTGGTTATATATGTTCAGAAAACCCGCCACCAAGTACACCTAAACACACCCCCTACTCCCGATAGGCTATTTACAGTAACCGGGCGACCATTGGTCTCCCGGCTGAGAAGCTGGCCCTTTGATTGGGCCGGCTAGGATCCTACGGACCCATTGTCTTTGGACATGAAGCTATTGAAGAGTTGTGCCTGGCCAGCCCGGGCAAGTCCGGGCATGTCAGGCTGAATACATTACACTGGGAAAGAGAAGGCTTAGAGGGGACAGCATTGCAGGCTTCAAGTATCTGAAGGGCTGTCATGTAGAAGATGGAGCAGATCTATTCTCTCTTGCTCCGGATTGCAAGACTAGATCTAATGGGTGGAAATTACCAGGGAGTCGTTACTGGCTAAAGATCAGGAAAAACTTCCTAACTGTCAGAGTGGTTGAGCAGTGGAACAGACTGCCTCGGGAGGTGGTAGATGCTCCTTCGCTGGACGTTTTCAAGCGGAGGCTGGACAACCATCTTTCTGTATGTTGCAGGGCTCTCTTTCGGCTCTGCTCCTGCAGAGTGCGGGGGGCTGGACTAGATGACCTGTAAGGTCCCTTCCAACTCTATGATTCTATGATTCATCCTTCCTGAGCTAAGACAAAAATATGTGAGCTGGAGGCTAAGAAACTGTGAGCTGCCTCACACTAACCCAGCTTAGACGGAACACGGGTGACAAGATGTTCAGAGGGCAATGAGTGTAAAGGCTTTGGGTCACTGCAGCGAGGCAAGTTTTGCATTGAGCCTGAAAAGGTCACTGAAGCAGGGGGGGTTGATAAAACAAGGAAGAAGATCTGTTCACACACACACAGGAGGCAGCCCCACAGAACGACAAATGAGCAAAGAAACCTTCTATTCCACATTCCCAAATACTTCCGTTTTTGAATTCCATTTGGGTGTTGCCGTTGCAGGGGACTACATTTCCCAGAAGGACTTGCGAGCACCAGAGAGATCAACCCGGCCTTTTCTAGCGGCCAAGGGCATGGTTTTTCCTCAAGATGGAGATGGAAATCTAGGGGATACGCAGTTCCACGGGGCCTCTCTACTTTCTTGTTTCCCCTGGATGGAGGGTGGATTTGGCCTCGGCTTGTCTGCAGGAAAGGTGAGTTTAGGATTTCATCCACAGCTCTTGGGCAAGAATAGGGGAGGGGAGAGACAATGAGGAATTTCACTTTACCCTTTTTAAGCCGGTTTGAAGCTGTTTTTGATCCGTCGTGGATTAAACTGGTATAGGGCTGCCATTTCACACATGGCTTTCCCCTACCAGTAAACAGCTGGATATGAAGCAGTTTGCCATTTCAGACTGCACTGCTTTTTCCTGCCATTTTTTTGCCCGTGCAGACGATCTCCGGCTTTTTTTTTAACGTTCGCTTTAGAGCACTATAGCGCTATAACACAACACTCAAGGCATTCCAATGGGGTTGCTATAATGCTGTTTTGCTGTTGTGTCATAGCGCTATAGCACTATAGCGCTCTAAAGTGAACTTTAAAAAAAAGCTGGAGATCGCCAGTGCGGGCGAAAAACGGCGGGAAAAAGTATTTCGGATCTGGGAGAAGAAACTGAAGACGACTTGGAAGTGGTTTACAGGTAAAACGGTTCAGCCCCGTTTCCTGAACGGGACAGAAGCGTTTGTGTGTGAAAGTACAAATATATTCCTGTAGGGAACTGGTTCTAAAATGGTTCTGTCTGAAATGTCAGACCAGAAACCGTTTGGGAACTGTTCCTGAATTAGAATATATCGCCTGTCTGAAATTCCTCAATATGTGTGAATAGGACTGGAGGAAGAAGAGTTGGCCAGAGGACTCATAAAGAGAGAGGCTTTCTGGCCAAGATCTGTGCATGGGGTGTGTGTGTGTGTGGAGGACTGGTTACTTGTATTTTCACCCATTCATTCATTCATTCATTCATTCATTCATTCATTCATTCATTCATTCATGCAATTTATATCCCATACAACGAGCTTGGACTTCTCTTTATTCTTTACGTTTGGATGGACCCTTGGTCTGATCCAGGAGGGTTAATTACCTTTCTTACCATCCCCCATAGCTTGCTGCGCTCACTGTTTTGTTTTTTGGCCAAACCCAAAAGGCCCATTTGGCCATGTTTTGCTCCTATAATGGTGGGATTTTAAATACCTACTGTCGCTTCCTCTAGAATATGACTCCAGTGAGCATCACCCTCAGGACGTCCCGTGAACTGGAAACTGGTCTCTAGGTTTGTTTTCTGAAAGGGGGGATCTGCCCCGATCCCTGCTGCCTCCACCTTCCTGATGTCTTGGGAGTAAATTGTTGCTTCCCTTGCAGAATAGCGGGGGGTTGTTCTGGGGCGAATCTGGGGCACAGTGTTTGTATTCTTTATTGCTGAAGTGGGTGGCCAGTTTTGAGGCTCCTCGCTTTCATGTTGTTATTATAGAGAAAAATAATTTCCTTTCCCCCAACTTAGTAATGTTTCTGCAGTGCTTTTTCTTTGTTCTGATGCACATCCTGTACTCCAGACAAGAGAGCCCTGTAAGGACAGAATATGGAGAGACAAGGGTTTTCTAGATGGCCAAGGTGCCAGAGAAGGATGCATTTTGTCTCCCTGTCTCTTCAATCTGTATGGAGAACATATCCTAAGGAAAGCTGGATTAGACTTAGAGATGTAATATTTCCGGAAATTTTGAAATGTGGAAAAAAACAGAAATTTTCGGAAAAATTGAAAAAAAATTCTACATTAGCACTTATTTTTTCTTTTCCAGATTGGAAGTCATTCTGTTACTTTAGGAACATAAAATATGACTATGGACAATTTTACTTGGCATGAAATTATCACAGCTAGCATATTAAAAATACAGTGTATCCAAACAGTTATTACAAACAGAATTTACTTTTTAAATAATATTTATTTGTAATTGTAACAAATGGAGCAACAGTCTCCTGAACTGTTTACTGGTTTATGTGGAACAGACAAAAAAACCTCCACAAAACAATTTTTAAAAATCCAGAAGTAACAATTATTCATATTTCCTCTCCACAGTATTAAATAATAAAAAAACCATTCTCATAAAAAGAATTGAAGAGGGCGGAAGTGTATAGAAGGGAGTGTGGGACTAAGTTTCAATGGATGGGCATGAAATTTAATCAGAATCATTTTCTGAGCTGTAATTATCAGTTTCAGTCTCTGCTTCTGCAGCTACTCCGTTGTGTCTGTCATTATCCATTGGAGAGTTCAGTTTGTAACCTAGGACTTGCTTGTCCTCAGTGCACAGAAATTAGATTAATCTGATACCATACATATTTTTTAGAAATGATTTGGAAAATATTTGAAACCTTGTCTTAAAAAATATTTTATTCATCATGTTAAAACAAAACGTTTTTTCTTTTTCAATTTTTTTTCTTTTTTCAATTTTTCTAATTTTTCGTGGGGGGGGGGAAGGCTTCAGGGGGAAAAACTGGGTTTTTTCCTGAATTTTCTGGGTTTTTCCGGGCCTTCACATCTTTAATTAGATTTAGATGAAGCTGGAGTGAAAATGGGTGGAAGTCACATTAACACTTTGAGATGTTTAGATGACACGGCACTGCTGGCAGAAAACAGTGAAGACGTGAAACAGCTCCTGTTGAAGGTTAAAACAAAACAAAAAGTGCTAAATCAAGGTTACAGCTGAACGTGGAGAAGACAGACGTAAGGAGTACTAGCGTACACAGCTTTTAGGTTGATGATGAAAAAACTGAAGTTGTTCAAGTTTTTCTATTCCTTAGCTTCATCATCAACCAAAAGGGAGATTGCAACCAAGAAATCAGAAGGAGGCTGATACTGGGAAGAGTGGCTATAAAGAAGAAGAAGAGATTGGATTTATACCCCACCCTTCACTACCCAAAGGTGTCTCAGAGCGGCTGACAAACTCCTTCCCCTCCCCACAACAGACACCCTGTGAGCAATGTTCCCTCTAAGCTATGGAGTCTTGTGAGCAAAAATTCTATTTTTTGAGCTCCTGGCATTAAAATTGTGAGCGAACAATTTGGCTGCTGCATAAGTTAGTGGGCTCTGGAGTCATCCTTCCTGAGCCAAGACAAAAATGTGGGAGCTGGAGGCTAAAAAACTCTGAGCTAGCTCACACTAACTCAGCTTAGAGGGAACACTGCCTGTGAGGCAGGTGGGGCTGAGAGAGCTCTGACAGAAACTGCTCTTTTCCAAGGACGGCTCTCATCAGAGCTACGGCTTGCCCAAGGTCATTCAGCCAGGTGCAAGTGAAGGAGTGGGGAATCAAACCCGGTTCTCCCAGATTAGAGTCTGCACACTTAACCATGACACCAAACTGGAGAGATTGGATTTATGCCCCATGGCCCTTCACTACCCAACAGAGTCTTAGAGCAGCTTCCAATCTCCTTTCCCTCCCCCTCCCCACAACAGACACCCTGTGAGGGAGGTGTGGCTGAGAGAGCTCTGAGAGAAACGGCTCTTTTTCAAGGACAGCTCTTATCAGAGCTACGGCTTGCCCAAGGTCATCCAGCCAGGTGCAAGTGAAGGGATGGGGAATCAAACCCGGTTCTCCCAGATTACAGTCCGCGCACATAACCACGACACCAAACTGGCTAGGAAGGATTCTTAAGAGTAAGGCCTTGTCGCTAGTGACCAAGCTATCGTACTTAAGAACATAAGAACATAAGAGAACATAAGAGATGCCAATGTTGGATCAGGCCAAAGGCCCATCCAGTCCAACACTCTGTATCCCACAGTGGCCAGAAATACCAGTGCCATCAGGAGGTCCACCAGTGGGGCCACAGTATGAGAAGACAAGAGTCCCTAGAAACGACAGTAATGCTAGGAAAAGTTGAAGGCGGCAGGAAAAGGGGAAGAGCCAGCATGAGATGGATGGACTCCATCAAGGAAACCAGAGCCCTCAGTTTGCAAGACCCGAGCAAGGCTCTGAAGGGCACAATGTTTTTCTAGGGTCCCCATAACTCAGAAGCGACTTGACAGCACTTACACACACAGGCACGCATTTATCTTTGCCTTAAGGCGTTTCTATTATAAGCGGCCAAAATCTGTTCAGAGGACGCAGTAGCTTAGTTGCAGTTCAAGGACACGATGTACCAACTGCTGTTATTCCTCAGTGCACAAATACCTGGAAAGGTCTCTGAGGCAGCAGGTTTGTGCTGAGTGTTTTGTGCCCTGCGCCTCTCTCCAGTTTGGTGGAGTGGTTAAGTGCGCGGACTCTAATCTGGGAGAGCCGGGTTCGATTCCCCCACTACTCCTCCACTTGCACCTGGCTGGATGACCTTGGGCAAGCCGTAGTTCTGATAAGAGCTGTCCTTGAAAAAGAGTCGTTTCTGTCAAGACCTCTCTCAGCCCCGCCTACCTCCCAGGTTGTCTGTTGTGGGGAGGGGAAGGGGAAGGAGATTGTAAGCCGCTCTGAGACTCCTTCAGGTAGTGAAGGGTGGGGTAAAAATTCAATCTCTTTGGTGTAGTGGTTAAGTTTGCGGACTCTAATCTGGGAGAACCGGGTTTGATTCCCCACTCCTCCACTTGCAGCTGCTGGATGACCTTGGGCAAGCCGTAGTTCTGATAAGAGCTGTCCTTGAAAAAGAGCAGTTTCTGTCAGAGTTCTCTCAGCCCCACCCACCTCACAGGGTGTCTGTTGTGGGGAGGGGGAGGGAAAGGAGTTTGGAAGCCGCTCTGAGACACTTTTGGGTAGTGAAGGGCGGGGTATACATCCCATCTCCTCACCCACCAAGCCCCAAGGATCACACAGCCTGGGGTGAACACAAAACACCATGACTTTCATTAGGGCAGTTTATCTTACACAGCTGGATGCAACCTTTAGAGTAACACAGAATGCCTCTGCAGACAAAAATGGTTGAAGCAGAACATTTCCATGTATTTCTGGGGTTAAAAGTGGATGGTGGTAGAATGTCAGCTATACAGTCTATTATTTTTTCTCCCACATTTCATTGGATCCGACTAAGAGAAGCCCTGTTCTTTGCAACTGTCTTGCGTTTATATACTGAACATTTATATACTGAACGTCAGTTTATATACTGAATGTTTTATATACTGAAGACAGGTACTGAAATATAATACCTGTCAGGCTCTGGAAAAGAAACGGATGCAGCTCTCCTTACCATCGGTTTGATGTATTGCGTCCTTTAATCAGTTGACTGGCCGATAGGATTCTTCTTTCTTGCTTGAATGGTCGGGGACAGGAATAGATGATCAACTGGGCCTTATTTTCGTCTTTCAGAGATCCCCGGTGTCCTTTGAGGAGGTCGCCGTGTTGTTCACGGAGGAGGAATGGGCTCTGCTGGATCCAGGCCAAAGAAAACTCTACTGGGATGTTACAAAGGAAAATTTCAAGACTGTGGCCTCTCTGGGTAAGGATGTTCCCCCTTCTGTTATGGTCACGGAAGAGAAGGGAGGGAGTGGTGTTCACTCAACACATTTCCTTTGTAGACTGGGGATTTTGAACTTAGGCTTCCCAGATAGTTGGCTGATCCTGACCACTGTACATTGCTGTCTCTCTGTTGCACTGCCTCATAGGAGTTGTAGTTATTTTTCTGAAGAAGTCTATAGTTTTGTAGACAAACACATAGCCCTCACTCTGTGTACAAAAGCTTGCAATGCCCAGCCATTTCATGTGTTCCGCTGGGTTCCAGGCTCAGAGCATTGACCGTGAGATTTCTGTAACGAAGATCAATGAATCAAAAGTAGGTTGCAGTTTACAGATAACATACCTGAACAACATACCTGAACAGCATACTCAAGATTGCTAAAGCATAGATATTTTCTCCAGATTTTGATGCAGTAATTCAGCGCAAGAGGTGTCAGTTATCAAAGACTGTTAAATAAACAAGATATTGCAAGAGTGCTCATGTTTTAATCATGTTTGTGATTTAAGAAAAAATATCTGTGTGTTTGTGTCATTTATAAAACTTATATCTCTGCCACCTGGCATTACATTTTATGACACACATGATCTGGCCCTCGTAACAAATGAGTTCGACACCCCTGCTCTAACCACGACACAACACTGGATCTGATAGCTCAGGGAAGCTCCTGAATCCTGTTTGGTTTGTAGAGACGAGGTATTTCCCACCCTCCCTGTCTGTGCTGCAGCACTTTCCTGGCTTCTCGAGAGTAAACCTTTGCTTCCATTGCAAATAGCAGAGGAATGCCATAGGGCTAATTTGTGCCAGAACGGTTCAATTCCCTTCATTTTTTGCGTTTCAAGCCCCATCATCCCGCAGTGGGTGTCTGACATTGAGATGCCTACCTTTATTTTTGAGGAGTTATGCCTTCCGTTGTCAGCCATAATTTCCAATAAAAAAATCATGCAGGGGGGCAGGGCGGGGGGGGGGGGGGGTCTCAGGTTGCCTGGCCCGGCACATTCGGGGGAGGTCTCAGGTTGCCTGGCCCGGCACATTCCTGTTCTTTTCATGTTTGGCACAGTTTCTGGAGGACACCTCATTTCCCACTGTATCCCTTATCCAACACTCTTCCCTCTTTCTTTCCTGGCAACCCTCATTATCTTCACGTTTCTCTGTGTCCTTTCCGTCTTCCCATCCCCCCAACCAATCTACCTTTATTTGTCCCCCATCCTCACCTTCTCCTCCTTCCCTTCCCCAGCAGCCTCAGCCCGGGAAAAAAATCTGGCTCAGTCACTAGGGGTGGGTCCAGTTGTGTGGTGGTAGCCAGGCAGGGCCCAGTTGCATCGTGGGGAACCGGCAAGGAATTGTGGGGAGTCCTTTATTTTCTCCCCCCCCCAGCAGCCCCCGCACGCTCCACTTTCCATGTTTTCCTTTCTGGTACCTTCCCACCGACCAACCTATCCTTTAACTTGCCCCCTCCCCAGTGTTCAGCTATGTTGATAATTTATTTTCTTTATACTCCACTTTCCTTACTACTAGTCATTCAAAGCAGCATACATGGATTGTCTGCTACTCAGGGTTGCCACTTTTTGGAAAGTCTGGGAAATGAAAATTGGTCCGGGAAAGTCAGGGAAATTGGTCTGAAATCAGGGAAATGGTGATTAAAGGGTTAGGGTTAGCACTACAGTCTGGGGCCTGAAATTTACTAACTGTACCGGGCCCCAAAGATGCCAAATTGGCCGTCACGAGGGCTAGGGCTTTTTCGGTGGCGGCCCCCGCCCGGGGGGACACACTCCCGGGGGGGGTCCGGGCCCTGCGGGCCCTGGGCCTGCAAGACGGAGCTCTTCCACCAGGCTTTTGGTTAGGGGCCGCCGCCACCCCCCCTGTTATATTGCCATCATGGGGGGGGAAGGGCCCTGGGACGGATGGAAGAAACATCTGAATTTACATCTAATTTTTGAAGACACGAAATGCCTACAGGGATGTTTGGATGTGGTTATCATCTCCCTTGAGGTTCTGGAATTGAGGTTTTTCTGAGCACTTTATAGTACTGAAATGGTTTTAAATTGTATAACGTGTTTTAAATGTTACTAAATTATTTGATGTTTTATCACTGCAAGATTTCTTGCCATGTAAGCCGCCCTGAGCCCTACGGGGGAGGGCGGGATATAAGTTTAACAAATAAATAAATAAATAAAAATATATTCAAGCAGTGGATTTTTGACCTGCTGCTGCAGGAGCATGCTCTGTTCTTGTGTAGCAGAATACAAGTAGAACTCAATGATGCCCTTTCCCAAACATTTTAGATAGAACATTTATATAATTTTTAGTGTACCTTTAAAACAATAACAATAATGTTATGTCATTTGTTAGCAATCAGAGTTTTACTTGAATTGAAATTTGTATCTTGGTGTAATTTTTGGTGCAATTGCAAAAACAGATGTTGTTGCAGTTAATGTTGAAGGAAACTGATATTAAATCATTTAATTTTTTTGCAGTTGAGACTTGTAGAGTAGTTGTACAGTGGAACCTTACCTTGCATTAATGCAATATGAACAGTGTCCCCTCTAAGCTTAGTGTGAGCCAGCTCACAGTTTTTTAGCCTCCGGCTCACACATTCTTGTCTTAGCTCAGAGAGGAGGGCTCTGGAGCAAACTAATTTATGCAGCAGCCAAATCGCTCGCTCACAACTTTCATGCCAGTAGCTCACGAAGTAGGATTTTTACTCACAAGACTCCACAGCTTAGAAGGAGCATTGAGCTATTCATTTTTTAACGTGGTTATATTTGTATGGTGGTCAGGGAAATCAACAAATGTTGGTCAGGGAAAGGAAAAATAAAATTTTAGTGGGAACCCTGGCTACTCCCATTTTATACTCACAACTACCCTGTAAAGTAGGCTAGGCTGTATGTATGTCTGTGTTCGGTCCAAAGTCACCCAGTTTGCTTCTGGAGCAAAATGGGGGTTCCAATCTGGGTCTCCCAGACCGTAGTTTGAAACTCTGATCACGAGACCACACTGGCTTTTGCAGTGTGACTGTTGTTGAACAGTAGCAAGCAGCCAGTCTTGGGTGAGTCAGGTAAGTCGTGTGATATTGTGGCCTGGCTCCGTTCGCTGCTGGACCTGGTCCAGGGTAGGCTTTCCTCAAGGGCCAAAGCAACCCTCTAAAGGGCACTGTCACCTGCCCCTGCCTCTAACTGACAGAAACCAAGGCTTGAAGGCTGACAATACTGTCTGGTGGCCTCAAAATGGCCACTGAAGGCCTTTGTTTCTTATGTTACAGGCTCTGCTTCTATTATTTTTTGGGGGTGTAACCCCCAATGTACTCCCCCCCAGATTTTTCTGCAAGCCTGGGTCATTTTCCAGGTTTGTAGAAAGATCTACCTTGTTTGTTCATGTTGCCAATCTCTAGATTTAAGTGTTCCATATTTTATTCTTTTCGTTTATACAAAAATCTTTCAATAAAATTCAAGATTGTTAAAGCATTTCTCTTCTGTTGTATGTGTTCCCCAAATAAACACCAGAAAACTTATTAACCTTAATGTGGTCTCAAGAGCACCTTTCTGCAACAGAAGCAAGAGATCTCCTGCCTCTTCCTTTGGTCATTCATTTCTCCTTTTCCAAGTTGTCATGTTTTGTGTTTAAATATTGCTGATGTCTTCCAGGCCCTGGGTTCACATTGCAGAAAATACCATTCACTACTTACTTTACCTGTTAACTGGCTTTTGTACGTTTTGATTCTTACATGATTTCTGTCTCTCTTTTGCAGTTGCAGATGTGAGGAAGATGGGTAATGAGAAGGAATCAGGAAGGAGACTTGTGGAAGACAACAATCTGCAGGCGGAAGCAAAATATGGTGGTCAAGTGGTACCAAAGAAGTATTACAGAAGAAAAAGGGAAACAAAACAGAGGCAAAGGAAGGAATTGGTAGCCTGTCAGAGCAGAAATAGGCCTGAGGTCTCAGCCCAAGATGAAACAGGGAAGCGAAAGAGAAGGCCTAATGGTGCCATGAACCAAAATGGGCACAGCTGCAAATTCAGTGTTAAAACATATCAGAATGTTACATCATGCTGGAAAAGATATCAATGTGTGGAATGTGGAAAGTGCTTCCATTGGAGTAGTGGAAGAAGTAGGCATCAAAGGATTCACACAGGGGAAAAATACAAATGCTTGGAGTGTGGAAAGTGCTTCTCCAATAATGGCCACCTAATTGCACATCGAAAAATTCATACTGGGGGGAAGCCATATAGATGCTTGGAGTGTGGAAAGTGCTTCTCCAATAATGGCCACCTAATTGCACATCGAAAAATTCATACTGGGGGGAAGCCATATAGATGCTTGGAGTGTGGAAAGTGCTTCTCCAATAATGGCCACCTAATTGCACATCGAAAAATTCATACTGGGGGGAAGCCATATAGATGCTTGGAGTGTGGAAAGTGCTTCTCTCGGAATGACAACCTAAAAATACATCAGAACATTCATGCAGGAGAGAAACCGTATAAATGCCTGGAGTGTGGAAAGGGCTTCTCTCGGAATGACAACCTAAAAATACATCAAAACATTCATGCAGGAGAGAAGCCGTATAAATGTCTGGAGTGTGGAAAGTGCTTCTCTCGGAATGACAACCTAAAAATACATCAAAACATCCATACAGGACAGAAGCCGTATAAATGCTTGGAGTGTGGAAAGTGCTTCTCTCGGAATGACGCCCTAAAAGCACATCAAAATATTCATACAGGAGAGAAGCCATATAAATGCTTGGAATGTGGAAAGTACTTCTTTCGGAATGACAATCTAAAAACACATCAAAACATTCATGCAGTAGAGAAGCAACATAAATGCTTGGAGTGTGGAAAGTGCTTCTCTCGGAATGACAGTCTAAAAGCACATCAAAACATTCATACAGGAGAGAAGCCATATAAATGCCTGGAGTGTGGAAAGTACTTCTTTCGGAATGGCAGCCTAAATGCACATAAAAAGATCCATACTGGAGAGAAAACATATAAATGTATGGAGTGTGGAAAGTGCTTCAGTCAGAAATGTGACCTAACTATACATCAAAAGGTTCACACCAGGGAGAAGCCATATAAATGCTTGGAGTGTGGAAAGTGTTTCTCTCTGAATGTCAGCCTAAGGAGACATCAAAAGGTTCATGCAGGGGAGAAGCCATATAAATGCTTGGAGTGTGGAAAGTGCTTTTCTCGGAGTAACGACCAAAAAAGACATCAAAAGATTCATACAGGGGAGAAGCCATATAAATGCTTGGAGTGTGGAAAATGCTTCTCTCAGAGTGCCATCCTAAATGCACACCAAAAAGTTCACACAGGGGAGAAGCCATATAAGTGCTTGGACTGTGGAAAGTGCTTCTCTCGGAATGGTGACCTAAGTATACATCAAAAGATTCATACTGGGGAGAAGCCCTATAAATGCTTGGAGTGTGGAAAGTGCTTCTCTCGGAACGATACCCTAAATGCACATCAAAGGGTCCACACAGGGGAGAAGCCACATAAATGCCTGGAGTGTGGAAAGTGCTTCTCTCGGAATGGTGACCTAAATGTACATCAGAAGGTTCATACTGGGGAGAAGCCCTATAAATGCTTGGACTGTGGAAAGTGCTTCTCTCGGAACGACACCCTAAATGCTCATCAAAGGATTCATACCGGGGAGAAGCCATATAAATGCCCGGAGTGTGGAAAGTGCTTCTCTCGAAGTGGCGACCTAAGACGACATCAAAAGGTTCACACGGGAGAAGCCGTCTAAACGCCTGGAACATGGAAAGAGGTTCAGTCAAAATCGATGCCTTCCCTCCCACTACAGGGTTCACACAGGCGAAGAGCCTTCCGATCACAGGAAGGAAACCTGTTGAAGTAACTGACCCTGCCCTTTTGTGGTCATTATGGTCGCTGCCCTGGAAGAGGACCTTCTCTGTGCCTATTGCTCTCCTTCGAGGCCACCCTCCCCTCTTATATATATTTCATCTGTACTCTGTGAAAGCGTCTCATGTTCACGGCTCATTCACCATGGCAGTGAGATAGATTAATGCCTCATGTGTCCTGCTTAATGCCTCATGTTACCTTTTACAAAATGTGGGAGCATTTTATGGAAACTGAGACTGGGCATCTGTTGTCTCTGGTTCATTCTGTATTAGCCTTCCCCCCCCCCCTTTCGTGGGTTCATCTTCTCACAAGGCTTTGCAGCCTAGGCATTGCTTTTGCCTAGAAACATAGCTTATATTCCAAGGGACGTGTGTACCAGGAAGAGTCTAAGCATTCTGACTGCCATGCTAGGAGGCACCTCAGCCCCTCATCCTGGGTGAAAAGCTGTCTGGAGCTTCTTGACCTACCAGATAGGAAGAAGAAGAGAGAAAAGTTTGGATTTATACCCCGTCCTTCACTACCCAAAGGTGTCTCAGAGCGGCTGACAAGCTCCTTTCCCTTCCCCTCCCCACAACAGACACCCTGTGAGGTGGGTGGGGCTGAGAGAGCTCTTGACAGAAACGGCTCTTTTTCAAGGACAGCTCTTATCAGAACTACGGCTTGCCCAAGGTCATCCAGCCAGGTGCAAGCGGAGGAGGAGTGGGGAATCAAACCTGGTTCTCCCAGATTAGAGTCCGCGCACTTAACCACTACACCAAACTGGAGAGATTGGATTTATACCCCGCCCTTCACTACCCAATGTAGTCTCAGAGCAGCTTACAAACGTCTTTCCCTTCCCCTCCCCACAACAGACACCCTGTGAGGTCGGTGGGGCTGAGAGAGCTCTTGACAGAAACTGCTCTTTTTCAAGAACAGCTCTGACAGAACTATGGCTTGCCCAAGGTCATCCAGCAGCTGCAAGTGGAGGAGCGGGGAATAAAACCCGGTTCTCCCAGATTAGAGTCCTCTGCGCACTTAACCACTCCACCAAACTGGCTTTCTCTGACTGCCATGCTAGGAGCCACCTTAGCCCCTCATCTTGAGTGAAAAGCTGTCTGGAGCTTCTTGACCTACCAGATAGTAAACTAACTTTGAAGAGAGTTCATATGGTCAATGTATGCAGGGGTTGGGTCTTGACAAGTTTATTTTATTTTATTTTTTTGATTTATATCCCGCTCTCCCCTTGATGGGCTCAAGGCAGCTTCCAGCAATAAAATACAGTACAGTTAAAACATTTAAAAACATAATTTACATTTTAAAATACAAATACGGCATCGCATAATACAACTCTAGTAAAAACCAGCATGTCTCAGTTGCTAATGATGTTAAAATTTAAGTTTTTGTTTGGGAGATCTTTAAAATTTAGGATCTCAAAGGACCCAGGCTACTGATGGAGGTAACCCAAGGAGGGGGACGACCTCTGCCTCAACCAAAGGCGTGGTGGAAGAGCTCTGTCTTGCAGGCCCTGTGGAATTGTAGTAAACCCTGCAGGGCCCTGATCTCACACGGGAGCTCATTCCACCAGGCCCTGGCTCTGGTTGAAGCAAGTCGGACGTCCATGGGGCCGGGCACCACCAGAAGATGTTGGTGGGTGGACCTCAGTTTTTCACTCCCATGCTACCTTTCTCTTTTGTGTGGTTAGGTATGATGTGGTTATAAATTTCTCGTTATTTCTTTCACTCAAGGTATGTAACACTGCCACCAGGAATTTAATTCCAGTCTTATTAATTCAGCTTTCCCACAGTATTGTGCCCAGGCTCTAAGGCTCCTTCGATGGAGTATGTGGTTCCAAGGAGGAGATTCTTCTATTTTAAACAGCATATGACTCTGGGTTAGCAATAAACAAGATAAAACTTTATTTGCACAAGATGCGTATTGGTTACAAGATGTTTTGTTACTTGTCCCTTCAGTGAATATACCTTCTCCAAACTTTATGTTGCTCAGTAAAGTCTTTCCCTTTTTAACTCACGTCTCAGTCAGCTTCTCCCCCCCCCCACACACACACTCTTATAATACTCTGACAACAGTGTTCCCTCTAAGCTGAGTTAGTGTGAGCTAGCTCACAGTTTTTTAGCCTCCAGCACACACATTTTTTGTTTTGGCTCAGTAAGGATGGCTCCAGAGCGATGCTCCCTCTAAGCTGTGGAGTCTTGTGAGCAAAAGTTCTACTTGGTGAGCCACTGCCATTAAACTTGCGAGCCAGTGATTTGGCCGTTGCATAAAGTACTTTGCTCTGGAGCCATCCTTCGTGAGCTAAGACAAAAATGTGTGAGCTGGAGGCTAAAAAACTACGAGCTAGCTCACATTTGGCTACCAAATGAGAAGGGAGCACTCACTGGAGAAGACCCTGATGATGAGAAAGATTGAAGGTCGAAGAAGAAGGGGATGGCAAAGGATGAGATGATTAGACAGTGTCACCGATGCAACGAACATGAAATTGAGCAAACTTCAGAGGACGGTGGAAGACCAGAAGGCCTGGTGTGATCTGGTCCATGGGGTCGTGGAGAGTTGGACTCGACTGTGCGACTGAACAACAACAAGCTCACACTAATTCAGCTGAGAGGGAACACTGCTCCAGAGCAAACTAATTTAAGCAGCAGCCAAATCGCTCGCTCATGACTTTAATGCCAGTAGCTCACAAAGTGGAATTTTTGCTCACAAGACTCCACAGCTTAGAGGGAGCATTGCCTGACAATATTAGATTTTGCCTAATATGCCCCCCCTGCAGTATGTTTCTTTCTCCTTTAGAACCTTAATGCCTATCACAGCAGTTCTGTAGGATTCTAATTAGAAGACTGCGTCTCAGACTGTAGACCAGGGGTGTCAAACATGTGGCCCGGGGGCCGGATCAGGCCTCCGGAGGCCTGTCAGGCCCGCAGTGGAACTGGTTGTTCTCTGCTTGTTCCAATTCTGCTGCTGCTGCTGCGTCATTGTAGGTTTGCAGTTTAGAGATACACACCTGAACAAAATACTCAAGATTGCAACAGCAAAGACATTTTGATGCATTAATTCAGAGCAAAAGGGGAAAGTTGTCAGATTCTGTTAAATAAACAAAATATTGCAAGAGTGTTAATGTTTTAAGCATGATTTTAAGTAAAAAAGAACCCTTTGTGTTTGTGTCCTTTATCAAGTTTATATCTCCACTACCTGGCATTACATTTAATGACACGCATGGCCCAGCCCAACAAGGTCTCATTTATGTCGGATCCGGCCCTCATAACAAATGAGTTCGACACCCGTGCAGTGTCGACTGACCACAACTGACAGCTGCTGACTGCACACTCTGCCTTCTCTCCACACACACACACACTTCTTAGCTCCGCCCACACACTCAGTCACCCACCAATCACCTCACTCACCTCCCTCTTTCACCCCCCCCCGTTCTTCTGAAACTTACCAAACATTTAAAGAAACACGCACTTATAACTTGAACTCATTACAGTCACTTTCCTGAGCCTGCATTTGGTGGGGAGAGCGGGGTATAAATCAAATCAATAAATATATAAAATAAATTGACTGACAGTGCGAGAGTTATATATTGCCCATGTTAGCTTTTGTTCAGGGCTGTTTGCCAACAGCTCTTCTGAGGGTCCTTGCTGAACAGCCAGGAATGTTCCTTCTGTATTAAATGTACAGTGCACTATAACAGGCAGCTGGGTTTTTTGGATCTTATTGGAATTTTCTATATGCTGTTGAGCATTGCTTGTGTATGGATTTAAGAATGAATAAATCATTTTGGTTCAGAGCAAGTGTTCTCTCTTCATGTCTGTGGTGGACTTGGTTCCCGGGCTCACCTGGTGCCTAATTTACTCTCCCTTAGGTGCCAAGCCAAAACACATCTTTTCACCCTGGCTTCTAATTTAGGGATTTACCTTCCCAGCTTTTAAAATGGTCTGCTTCTGTTTTATGGCTAGTTTTTATTCTGCTTATGTCCAATGGGTTGTTTGCAGTGGTTGGTTTTTATATTAAAGTGTCTCACACAGGACTTCAAAGATGCAATGTAGACATATATCCTAATCAAAGCTCCCTCTTAGCAGTGGAGTCTTGTGAGCAAAAAAATCTACTTTGTGAGCTACTGGCATTAAAGTTGTGAGTGAGCAATTTGGCTACTTCAGAAATCAGTTTGCTCTGGAGCCCTCCTTCCCGAGCTAAGGGGAAAATGTGTGAGCCGGAGGCTTAAAAACTGTGAGCTAGCTCACACTAACACAGCTTAGAGGGAACACTGATCCTAATGTTATGTATTGAGCCTAAAGCCGTTCCTCAAGCTGTACCTAGAACGGTCTGAGCTTGCTTCTCTAGAACAATAGCTTGCCTGGATCCAGGAACTAACCAATCGATAAGCAGTATCATGTAAATAGCCTATCACTGAGAGTGGGTGTGTGCTGAGTGTGGTGTTTGCAGGCTTTATAAGCAGGGCTCAAGCCCTGCTAGTCTTGTCTTGTAGTTTGCTGAAATCACTTAATAAACCAGAGCTGATCACTGCAATGCATCTAGAACCCATGTAACACCTAAATAGTTAGACTGTGTTTGGGTCTGTTCCCCCCCCCCCCCGGCTGCTTCTTTTCAGGATCCTTTAGTGCAATTTGAAATCCGATTTGCAGCCCTTCCCCTGGGGTCTGAGGCTGGGGCACCCCCTGGTCTCCCAAGTTACAGGCTGCAGACAGACTCTGCAGTTAAGGTGGAAACACAACATTTCCCCCACTCCTCCCTGATTTATTTATTCAGTTTGTTTGCTTAACTTCTGGAGTGATTAAGTATTTTACTAAACTCACATATTTCTGCTTGCTATTTTGGGACATTTGGATGGGCCAATTAGGAAAGGTATTTGCATTGCAAAGGGAAACCTAAGACATTTCCTGGGGAAATCCACAGATGTAGAAGTCGCTGCTGACAGGGGAAATTGCCTCCTTGTTAGCTACGCTGCCTTGATAGTTCAGGAGGCCGTCGGCTTCCCTTTTATGTGTACTAATTAACGCTGCATTCCTTCTGTGCTTCTTCTGTGCTGTAATGCTGTTATCTATAAGATGTGCAAGTGGTGTAGTGTTTGGAGCTGAGGGAATAACCGTGGGAGCGCTATCGGTTCCCAGCTTTGACTCTAACGGTCTGAGGCTCCTTCTAGGCTTGCTAAGTCCCCCCGGGGGGCGGGGAAATCCCCACCCGAGAAGCCTGTTACCCACTGCCGGCGGAGCGGGCCTGGGGGGAACCCCACCCCCCAAAGCACGCGACGTGCCCAGCGTCAGCATGTCACCCGGAAGTGACGCAGTCACGTCGGGCGCATTGGGGGTGGAGCCGCGGTCATCCTAGGGAAAACCCTATGGTTTTCCCTCGGATGATTCGGCTCCGCCCCCGGCGTGCCCGATGTGGTTGCGTCACTTCTGGGTGACATGGTTGCGGCGTGCGCATGCTTCGCGCGTGCACACACACTCCCGGACCGGTGCTGGACTCCCCCGGTATACAGAGGGTAAGGACTTGGCAACCCTAACTCCTTCTCCCATGTGCGGGAATGTGGCTAATTGGCCTATGAAGGGGTGTGTGCGTACGAATGCCGTGTATCCCATTATGCTTGTAGGGGCGACACCATTCTTAACAGTCCCTTTGTTAATGCATCTATAGCTCTTCAATAAAGTATAAAGTCTATGGGTTGAAATAGGGGGGCCAAAAGGAAACTTAACAGTGAGAGTTTGTTATCACCCACCAGATCAAAAGATAGAGGAGGATTATAAAATGATGAATGACATGCACTGGTGCCCACAGCCGCTGCTGCAGCACTTCATTTCTCCCGGGGCAATGCTAATCTGAAACACATTCCTCCACACAGAGGTCAGTTCACATACCAGAGTTTTGCCCAGTCGTAGAAGCGTGATCCTCCTGAGTGCAGGAAATAAATCTCCCAAGAAGTATATTGCAAAAAAAGGTACACTTAACATTTATCCAAGTAGATCCAGTTCACATTCAGGTTGCAGTCGAAAGGAGAGAGAGAGAGAGGCCTAGTCTAAAGAAGACTTTCCCTGTCACAAATGCCCAGCTTGTCTAGCATCATTTATTTATTTATTTATTTTATTAAGTTTATACCCCGCCCTCCCCAGGAGCAGGCTCAGGGCGGCTCACATTGGTTGGTCCACAGTGACCATTAAAATCTACATAAAATCATTTAACCAGTTCAATACAAGAAAATAATACAATCATAAAATTGTCATAAAATTATAAAGTGCTGAACAGTGTCGTTGATTAATTAAGATGGCGTACTAAAGTGCATACATACAACAGCGTGCAGTTTTCAAGCTCAGTAATTTTCCTAAGTCGCGCGACAGCACAGGCCAGATATTAACATCAAGGGCCACGATCGACGCTACAAATTGGCGGTGGTAGTAGTGATAGTAGTGAGGCGGCTCCTTAGTTGAAGGCCTGGTGGAAGAGCTCCGTCTTGCAGGCCTTGCTGAACTGCAAAAGGTCCCACAGGGCCCTGATCTCCGGGTGCTCGTTCCACCAGTGAGGAACTGCCACCAAAAAGGCCCTGGCCCTAGTAGTGGCCAGCCTGGCATCCTTGGGGCCATGTGTGTGGGAGTATGAGGGCATTGGCTCTACAGGAGAGACCTGCAGAGACACGTGTGTCTCCCATGGAAGGCCATGTGTAGAGAGGCAGAGGACAAAGAGGGAAGGGGAGGGGTCAGAGTGCAGCTCCCAGGTTAAGACACAGGGAGGCATCCCATTCAAAGAGATAACACCCATATACACTTTGAGTGATGTAGAGGGCCCCCCTCACAACATCCAGACATGCCGAGTAGTTCACTCCAACATGTTGAAGTGCAGAATATCTTGTCTGAATCCAGCACCTCTTCAGCTAGGACAAAACTGGGAGTATTCCTTACTACTTTTGGGAATTATACAAATTTCAGGGTGTTTTTTTTTGTTTAAACCAGGGGTAGCCAGACTGTGGCCCGGGAGCCACATGTGGCTCTTTCACAGATATCTGCGGCTCCCAGCAGGTTTGTCCCTTCTCCTTGCTTTCCTTCCACCTCTCCCCCCATCATTTCCTTCCTTCCTTCCTCCCACCCTCCCTCCCCCCTCCGCAATGCCACATGGATGCAGCTTTTGTAGTTAACTTCTTCCCTCCCTATACCCCCCCCCCAGCCATTACTCCTTCTCTCCCACCCACCTTTATTGTTCTTTCCAACTTCTGACCAGACTCTTTTACCCAGAGGTCATTTCGGGGGGGTCGCGGGGGATTGCAGTTCCCCCGGGTGAGGTACGGGGGGTGGGGTACATGATGAAGCCCCGCCCCCTGCTTCCGGCTGCCCCGCTTCCGGCCCTCATTTAGCCAGGAGGAGGCAGGAGAAGAGGGAGGGTAAGTTGCTTCCTCCCTGCCTCTCCCCACCCCTGCCTGCCTGGGGCCAGGGAGGGTCTTGGCGGGGCTTCCTCACACTCCCGCCGGCCTTGCAGGTCCACCGCCGGGCCCCATTCTGTGTGGCTCTTATGTTAAGCGAGTCTGGCCACTCCTGGTTTAAATGATTTGTTACATGGTCTCCTGGGTTGACCCCTGGAGGGAAGTAGCCAGGAACGACTCCATGGGGTGGGGGTAGAATGTGTCGTCAAGTCACAGCTGGCTTCTAGTTACCCCCGCATGGGGTTTTCAAGGTAAGAGACGTTCAGAGGCGATTTGCCTTTGCCTGCCTCCACGTCACAACCCTGGAGGTCTCCTCGTCTAAATACTAGCTAGGGCTGACCCTGCTGAGCTTCAGGCCATTCCATGGGGACGGACTCCAGTGAAAGCCAATTTGGTGTCATGGTTAAGAGCGCGGACTCTAATCTGGGAGAACCGGGTTTGATTCCCTGCTCCTCCACGTGCAGACAGCTGGGGGACCTTGGGTCAGTCACAAGTTCTCTCAGAGCTGTTCTCTCAGGAGCAGTCCTCGAGAGAGCTTTCAGCCCCACCGACCTCACAGGGTGTCTGTTGTAGGGAAGGGAAAGGGATTGTAAACTGCTCCTGAAACTCCGCGGGAAGGTCAGGGTGTAAATCCAATCTCGTCCTCTTCTTCTTATTGTGGAACCCTTGGATACCTTTTGCTCATGCGCTGTGGAGGTAGCGTAGTGGAGGGACCACAGCAGTTGGCAGGTGGGAAGCCCCTCCCCCTGGCTGTTGCTCTGCCTCCCAGGCCCAGAGAGGTGATTTATTGATGTTAATTAGGCTTCTCTCCTGCTCCAGTCTCATTTATTGTTAATAAAAAAACAATTTTTCATATTTTCCAATAAAAACGTGTGGGTTGTCTTTGTCGATGTCTTGTGGCTCTCAGATACCTGACATTCAGAGGTCGAATCGGGGGGAATCGCAGTTCCCCCGGGTGAGGTACGGGGTGGGTGGGACACATGATGAAGCCCAGCCCCCTGCTTCCGGCCACCCTGCTTCCGGCCCTCATTCAGCCAGGAGGAGGCAGGAGAAGAGGGAGGGTAAGTTGCTTCCTCCCTGCCTCTCCCCACCCCTGCCTGCCTGGGGCCAGGGAGGGTCTTGGCGGGGCTTCCTCACCCTCCCGCCGGCCTTGCAGGTCCACCGCCGGGCCTTATGAGGTCAGGGTGTGTGGCATATGCTAATGAGTTATGCTAATGAGTTCCCCTAGCTCTTTTTCTACAAAACGACCCCTGATCCCATCATATTACTTTTTTTTGGCTTTAACTCTTATGCATGTGTCGAGCTTTTACATAAAAGATGTGGGACCAGTTAAAATACACAGTTTTGCTTCTCACATCTAACCCTTCATTCTTTACAAAAATAGCAGACTCTAGTTACTTTCTCAGACTTTCCCCACTCACATGTTAAGAAGAAAATAACATGAGATTTAGGAGGTGATCCTAGTGAACCAGGGTGCAGTGTTTCAGACCTGCAAAGCCTGAGTTCAAAAGATTACTAGACTGAAGGTTGTGTAAAAATTACAGATGTGCAAATATTTGTTTTGGCTTCATTCTGTGCTTTGGTGGCAAGATTTGAAAGACTTCTTTAATAGTTGATTAGAATTGGCAGGAATTCAGCTCTTTTTCAGCCATTAATAAACATTCAGTGACCTCACAGGGTGTCTGTTGTAGGGAAGGGAAAGGGATTGTAAACTGCTCCTGAAACTCCGCGGGAAGGTCAGGGTGTAAATCCAATCTCGTCCTCTTCTTCTTATTGTGGAACCCTTGGATACCTTTTGCTCATGCGCTGTGGAGGTAGCGTAGTGGAGGGACCACAGCAGTTGGCAGGTGGGAAGCCCCTCCCCCTGGCTGTTGCTCTGCCTCCCAGGCCCAGAGAGGTGATTTATTGATGTTAATTAGGCTTCTCTCCTGCTCCAGTCCCTGCCAAGCAGGGCTCAGGGTGGCTTACGACTATCAAAAATACAATAGTTCAGCATACTACAGCCAGTTTCGTGTAGTGGTTAAGTTGGGTCATCTCCTGCAGGAGCACACAGGAGCGGAGCTCCGGCAGTAAAGAGCCCAGGGGGCGGGCACATGCAACAAGCCTCACCCCCTGCTCCCAGCAGCCCTCAGTCAGAGCAAGAAGCAGCCAGGTAAGCTGCAGAAACCCCCACCCCCCAGTCCAAAACAGTCCAGTGGCACCTTTAAGACCAGGTTTTATTCTGGTACAAGCTCTCCCTCCTCTGCGAGGACAGATCTGCACGTTCCCCCCAATAGCTAGCAATCCAAAACAGTCCAGTGGAGTTTGAGTGGTGGGTGTTGCCTTTTGACACACTTCCAGTGATGTCAGGGGGTGTGGCATATGCAAATAAGTAATGCTAATGAATTATGCTCATGAGCTCCTGCACTTTTTCTATGAAATTACCCCTGTAGTGTAGTGGATAAGTGCGTGGACTCTAATCTGGGAGAACCGGGTTTGATTCCTCACTCCTCCTCTTGCACCTGCTGGGTGACCTTGGGCAAGCCATAGTTCTGGTAAGAGCTGTTCTTGAAAGGGCAGTTTCTGTCAAGAGCTCTCTCAGCCCTCACCTACCTCACAGGGTGTCTGTTGTGGGGAGGGGGAGGGAAAGGAGGTTGTCAGCCATTCTGAGACCCCCTTGGGTAGTGAAGGGCGGGGTATCAATCCAATCTCCTCCTCCTCCTCGTACTACTACTACAACAACAACAATTTAAAATGCTACATCAATCGTCACCCTAATATCCATCACAGGTGGGATGACTGGGGGCAGCCAGCACAGAGAAAGGGGGAGAGAGAAGGGGAGTTAATCTCCAGTTATTTGACCTTCTCATTGGAAGATAGGGAGACTCAGTCTAAAGCAGCCACCAAGTTCAAAGATCAATCACCCAGAAGCCCGGTTGGGGAACCTGATGGAATCGTCTCCTTTCTCTGCAACACATCCTTGAATTTTCCTGCACTCTCCAAGTCCTGAACTACATACTTTTGTGCCCATTCCCTTTCTCTCCTGGTCTCAGGAGAGGAAATCTCTGAGCCCTTGAAGCTATTCTTTGGGCCCATGAGCCTAGTGCAAGTTTTATGGAGGCCACCACTGACAAAGAAGAAGAAGAAGAAGATTTATATCCTGCCCTTCACAACACAAAGGGTTACATGTTTCCTGATTGTATCTCCCATACGTTATATACATGAATTCAAAATCTGAAGAGCCTTTGCTATCATGCAAGGAATTAAATGGAGAACATAAGAGATTTTCACCCTTAAGGTTGCAGAATAATGCTTAGAAACATCTGGGCAAATACAAGGAGGTGTTTAGCCTGGGAAAGAGAAGGCTTAGAGGGGACAGGATTGCAGTCTTCAAATATCTGAAGGGCTGTCGTGTAGAAGATGGAGCGGATCTATTCTCTCTTGCTCCAGATTGCAAGACTGGATCTAATGGGTGGAAATTACAAGGGAGTCGATACTAGCTCAATATCAGGTGAAACTTCCTAACTGTCAGAGTGGTTGAGCAGTGGAACAGTCTGCCTCGGAAGGGGGTGGGTGCTCCTTCGCTGGACGTTTTCAAGTGGAGGCTGGACGACCCTCTTTCGGGTATGTTGTTGGGCCGTCTTTCGGCTCTGGTCCTGCAGAGTGCAGGGGGGGTTGGACTAGATGACGTGCAAGGTCCCTTCCAACGCTAACTTTCTATGATCCTATGAAATCACCAAAGATGGAGGAAAGTGTCAGTATAGGAATGTGGTAGCTATTCTGGGTCCAAGTGACGGTCCAGCTAGCCCCGTTTAAGGGTAGGCTCAATGCACCTTTCCTAATGAAGGAACTCTTCCCTTACAATAAGAGCACACCCTTTGCATGCAGGGGTGATTCTGTATTGATTCTATCCTCAATTCAGTTTTACTGTGTTCATCACAATCCCCCCCCCCCCAATATTGTTTCCCTTTTAATTTTCAGTGCTATCAACAGGGATTGCATTTGGTTCCTTGGAGGATTATACCAATTTGCCTCCAGTGGCCAAGAAAGGCAGAGGGATTCATTGCACTTACCAGAGGCTACCAAGAGGGGTCAGCAGACCCATGGTTCTGGTATAGTAGTATCGCGCAGGCATTCGACAGCTGAGAAATATCTTATGCCCCCTTCCCATGCACTGTTACAACAAATGGAAATCTTGGGGGTGGGTGATAATTGGCCCCTTGCAGAAGACTGAATAACCACATGATCTTCCACCTGTCCTCTGTCTGTGATGGTGTTCAGATTGCCCCCCCCAAGACCTCTGTCCCCCCCTCCAAGCCCCTGAGGGGAGCTTGCACCTTTATTTCTGTTAGAGTCTCCTCCATGACTGAATGTCAGAAACGGCAGTGGGCTACTCCGAGACCAGGGGAGACTCAAGAATGTCTAGTTGGTGCTCTCTTGGACTCTTTGAGATTATCTGGAATCACAGAATCACAGGGTTGGAAGGGGCCATAAGGCCATCTAGTCCCACACCCTGTTCGATGCAGGATCAGCCTAGAGCATCCCTGACAAGGGTTTGTCTGTCCAGTCGCTGCTTCAAGACTTCCTCACCACTTCCCTAGGCAGCTGATTCCAACATTGCACAATTCTTACTGACAAAATATTTTTCCCTAAGATCCAGCTGATATCTTCCCACCCTCAGTTTATACCCGTTACTGCAAGTCCTCTCCTTTGCTGCCAAGAGGAACAGCTCCCTGCCCTCCTTGAAGTGACAGCCCTTCTGATACTTTATGAGAGCAACCCCGTCCCCCCTGAACCTCCTCTTCTCCAGACTGAACATCCCCAAGAAGTCCCTCAGCCTTTCCTCACAGGGCTTCTTGGTCTCCAGGCCCCCGATCATCCTCGTCACTCTCCTCAGCACTCAATCCATTCTCTCCACATCCTTTTTGAAGGGAGGCTTCCAGAACTGCACACGAGACTCAATAATCTCAACACATTTGGAACTTGCAAGGGTGTCTTTAATCATGGTTCCCCTCCAGCATGACCCTTCAGAGTGAAGAGAGAATTAGGCTATCTTGGTGTGCCTTGGGCGGAAAGATGACAGAGAGAAGAGGGCACTCTGGGATAGTGGAGGCGGATCAGGGCCCGAGTTGGTACATCGACTCTTGACAGGAGCAGTTCTTCCGCACAGACGGCTCTCAGTGATTCCAGGGTTCAGACCAGGTTATTCTACCAAAGAGAAATGAGGGTTAGGGATCCAGGAGCGTCCACCTGCCTGGCAGTGAAACCAACTTATCTAGATATAATGGGATCTTCCGGGCTGCCCTTTCCCCCCTCTCTTCCCTCCCACCAACCTCTCGGCTGACCGTCAGAACACTCCCCATATCCATTCTTACCCCCCTCCACTGAGAAAATTGCCCATGTTGAACCAAACAGGTCCCAGGACAGATCCTTGAGGCACTCCACTTGCCGCTCCTCTCCAAGAGGATGAGGAACCACTTACAATCACTCTTCGGGTGCAATCTGTCAACCAGCTACAGATCCACCTAACAGTCATGGGATCCAAACCACATTTTACCAACTTGTCAACAAGAATATTATGTGAAACCTTATCAAAAGCCTTACTGAAATCAAGATAAACTACATCTACAGCATTCCCCTGATCCAGCAAGGTAGTAACTTTTTCAAAAAAAGAGAGAGATAAGGTTAGTCTGACATGACTTGTTCTTGAGAAACCCATGCTGGCTCTTAGTAATCAGAGCCGTCCTTTCTAAATGCTCAAGGACTGTCTGTCTGATGATTTGTTCTAAAACTTTCCCAGGTATAGACGTCAAGCTGATGGGTCGGTAGTTAGCCGGATCCTCCTTTTCCCCCTTCTTGAAGATGGGGACAACATTTGCCCGCCTCCAATCTCCTGGCACCTCACCTGTTCTACAAGAATTTGGAGAATTTAGGAATGGCACTTAGGTATGGTCCAGGCTAGGTATGGGCTAGGTACAGCCGAAGCTAGCCCAATCTCATTGGATCCTGGAAGCCACACAGGGTTGGCCCTGGTGGGTCTTTGGAGGGGAGACCACCCAGGAAGTCCCAGGTTGCTGCGGAGAGGCAAGCCACGGCCGACTCCCACCTGGGCCGACTCCCATGGAGGCTGCAGACGGGTGAGGGATGAGAGAAAAGGGGGAAGGGGGGAGGAAGGGCTGCCGATGTGGGGCAGAGGACTGAGTTCCTGCAGTTGGCCCCTCCTCCCCTAACTGCCCCAGCCCTCCCTTCAGGATTAGTGGCAGGGCCGTGGCTCTGTGGGAGATCCCCTCCTTTGGGTGCAGGAGGTCCTGGGCCCGTTCCCCCAGCGCCCCCACCTGAAAGGGACGTTGTTTCGAGGGGAGTCTCGGGCGAAGGCCTTGCCTGGTGCCGGGGACAGGCCAGGAGTCACACTGAAGCAGCAGCCCCCCAGTCCTCCTTTCCAGCAACATTCAGGCTGTGTCCACACTCTGCAGACTCCGGCCGGCTTCACCACCTCTGTCTGCCCCACCTCTCTCGCCCCATCCCTGCCTCCCATATCCTGTTCATGCTCAGAAGCACAAAAAGAACACTGCAGCACACGAACACACGAAGCTGCCTTAGACCGGATCAGAACCACTGGTCCAGCCAAGACAGTTCGGCCCACTTAGACGGGCTGCAGCCCAACAGGGTCTCAGGCAAAGAGGTCTTTCCCATCACCTCCTGCCCAGTCCTTTTAACTGGAGATGCTGCTAAGGATTGAACCTGGGACCTTCTGCATGCCAAGCAGAGGCTCTTCCACTGAGCCACGGCCCCTTCCCATAGTTCTCCAGGGTCTCAGGCAGAGGTCTTTCCCATCACCTCCCGCCCGGTCCTTTTAACTGGAGATGCTGCTAAGGATTGAACCTGGGACCTTCTGCATGCCAAGCAGAGGCTCTTCCACTGAGCCACAGCCCCTTCCCATAGCTCTCCAGGGTCTCAGACTGAGGTCTTTCCCATCACCTCCTGCCTGGTCCTTTTAGCTGGAGATGCCACCGGGGATTGAACCTGGGACCTTATTGCATGCCAAGCAGAGGCTCTTCCACTGAGCCACAGCCCCTTCCCATAGCTCTCCAGGGTCTCAGGCAGAGGTCTTTCCCATCACCTCCCGCCCGGTCCTTTTAACTGGAGATGCTGCTAAGGATTGAACCTGGGACCTTCTGCATGCCAAGCAGAGGCTCTTCCACTGAGCCACGGCCCCTTCCCATAGTTCTCCAGGGTCTCAGGCAGAGGTCTTTCCCATCACCTCCCGCCCGGTCCTTTTAACTGGAGATGCTGCTAAGGATTGAACCTGGGACCTTCTGCATGCCAAGCAGAGGCTCTTCCACTGAGCCACGGCCCCTTCCCATAGCTCTCCAGGGTCTCAGACTGAGGTCTTTCCCATCACCTCCTGCCTGGTCCTTTTAGCTGGAGATGCCACCGGGGATTGAACCTGGGACCTTATTGCATGCCAAGCAGAGGCTCTTCCACTGAGCCACAGCCCCTTCCCATAGCTCTCCAGGGTCTCAGGCAGAGGTCTTT
>NW_015160299.1:205245-213630 GCF_001447785.1 Gekko japonicus
GCCCCTTCCCATAGCTCTCCAGGGTCTCAGGCTGAGGTCTTTCCCATCACCTCCTGCCTGGTCCTTTTAGCTGGAGATGCCACCGGGGATTGAACCTGGGACCTTATTGCATGCCAAGCAGAGGCTCTTCCACTGAGCCACGGCCCCTTCCCATAGTTCTCCAGGGTCTCAGGCAGAGGTCTTTCCCATCACCTCCCGCCCGGTCCTTTTAACTGGAGATGCTGCTAAGGATTGAACCTGGGACCTTCTGCATGCCAAGCAGAGGCTCTTCCACTGAGCCACGGCCCCTTCCCATAGCTCTCCAGGGTCTCAGACTGAGGTCTTTCCCATCACCTCCTGCCTGGTCCTTTTAGCTGGAGATGCCACCGGGGATTGAACCTGGGACCTTATTGCATGCCAAGCAGAGGCTCTTCCACTGAGCCACAGCCCCTTCCCATAGCTCTCCAGGGTCTCAGGCTGAGGTCTTTCCCATCACCTCCTGCCCAGTCCTTTTAACTGGAGATGCTGCCTGGGATTGAACCTGGGACCTTCTGCATGCCAAGTAGATGTTCTATCACTGAGCCATGGGCTCTCAATGTACAGCTGTCTTGCAGAGTTCCCATGGGTCAAATTCCCTCTATGTACCCTGGAGGCACCCATATTGGAGGCCAGGCTGTGGCATCAGTGCCGTGGACTTCCCTTACCTCTAGTGACCTTCATGCACTCATGGCCACAGCCGTTGCTGCAGCATTTCTCTCCTGCAGGACAGACGCCGTTCTTGCCGCACATTTCCGCACAGTGCCCAAAGCCTTGAGGCCTGGGGCATCTTCCGGGGAGCCTCGGGGGACGCACTGGAAGGAACACAGAAGGGCTGAGAGGCAAGGGGAGAGAGAAGCATTCCGGGAAGCGGGCACAAGAGGGCCTGTGGGTAAGGTTGCCAATCTCCAGGCGAGACCTAGAGATCTCCCAGAATCCAGACCAGTTCTCCTGGAGGAAATCGCTGCTTTGGAAGGTGGATTCAGTGGCCTTACACCCCGCTGCGGACCCTCCTGTCCTCTCCTCTCCCTGAACCCCACCCTTCCCAAGCCCTTAGGTATGGCCCAGACTAGGCCAATCACATGGGGTCCTGGAAGCCACACAGGGCTGGCCCAGGTGGGTCTTCAGAGGGGAGACCACCCAGGAAGCCCAGGGCTGCTGTGGAGAGGCAGGCCACGGCCGACTCCCACCCGGGCCCCCTACCATGGAGGCTGCAGACTGGTGAGGGATGGGAGGATGTCTTGGGCAAGGGAGAAAAGGGGGAAGGAGGGGAGGAAGGGCCATGGATGAGAGACAGAGGATTGCGTTCCTGCAGGTGGCCCCTCCTCCCCTAACTGCCCCAGCCCTCCTTCGGGTGGCTCTGTGGGAGATCCCCTCCTTTGGGTGCAGGAGGTCCCGGGCATGTTCCCCCAGTGCCCCCACCTGAAAGGGAGGTTGTTTCAGGGGAGTCTCGGGCAAAGGCCTTGCCTGGTGCCGGGGACAGGCTGGGAGTCACAGTGAAGCAACAGCCCCCCAGTCCTCCTTTCCGGCAACCTTCTTGCTGTGTCCGCACTCTGGAGACTCCGGCCGGCTTTATCACCTCTGTATAGACATCAAGCTGATGGGTCGGTACTTACCCGGATTCTCCTTTCCCCCCTTCTTGAAGATGGGGACAACATTTGCCCACCTCCAATCTTCTGGCACCTCACCTGTTCTCCAGGAATTCGGAGAACTTAGGAATGGCACTTAGGTCTGGCCCAGACTAGGTATGGACTAGGTACGGCCCAGGCTAGCCCAATCTCATGGGATCCTGGAAGCTACACAGGGTTGGCCCAGGTGGGTTGCTGCGGAGAGGCAGGCCACGGCCGACTCCCAAAAGGCCCCCTACCATGGAGGCTGCAGACTGGTGATGTATGAGAGAACATTCTATCACTGAGCCACGGTCCCTCAGTGTACAGCTGTCCTGCGGAGCTCACATGAGTTGAGTTCCCTCCTTGTACCTTGGTGGCCACCATATCAGAGGCCAGGCCGTGGCATCAGTGCCGTGGACTTCCCTTACCTCTAATTGCCTTCATGCAGCTGCGGCCACAGCCATTGAAGCAGCATTTCTCTCCTGCACCACAGCCGCTGTCGCTCCTACACATTTCCGCACAGACCCCACCGCCAGTAGGCCTGGGGCATCTTCCGGGGCGCACTAGAAGGAACACAGAAGGGCTGAGAGGCAAGGGGAGGGGGGACCATTCCGGGCAGCGGGCAGAAGAGGGCCTGTGGGTAAGGTTGCCAATCTCCAGGCGAGACCAGGAGATCTCCCAGAATCTCAACAGCTCTCTAGACTACAGAGCTCAGCCCAGACCAGTTCTCCTGGAGGAAATGGCTGCCCTGGAGGGTGGATTCAGTGGCCTTACACCCCGCTGCGGACCCTCCTGTCCTCTTCTCAAATCCCACCCTTCCCAAGCCCTTAGTTATGGCTGGCCCAGACTAGGCCAATCTCAAGGGATCCTGGAAGCCACACAGGGTTGGCCCAGGTGGGCCTTTGGAGGGGAGACCACCCAAATCCTGCTCATGCTCGGAAGCACAAAAAGAACACTGCAGCACACAAACACACGAAGCTGCCTTAGACTGGATCAGAACCACTGGTCCAGCCAAGACAGTTCAGCCCACTTAGACGGGCTGCAGCCCAACAGGGTCTCAGGCAAAGAGGTCTTTCCCATCACCTCCTGCCCAGTCCTTTTAACTGGAGATGCTGCCGGGGATGGAACCTGGGACCTTCTGCATGCCAGGCAGAGGCTCTTCCACTGAGCCACAGCCCCTCTTTACAGCTCTCCAGGGTCTCAGGCAGAGGCCTTTCACATCACCTCCTACCTGGTCCTTTTAACTGGGGATTGCATGGCTGCATGTCAAGCAGAGGTTCTTCCACTGAGCCACGGCCCCTTCCCATAGCTCTCCAGGGTCTCAGGCAAAGAGGTCTTTCCCATCACCTCCTGCCCAGTCCTTTTAACTGGAGATGCTGCCGGGGATGGAACCTGGGACCTTCTGCATGCCAGGCAGAGGCTCTTCCACTGAGCCACAGCCCCTCTTTACAGCTCTCCAGGGTCTCAGGCAGAGGCCTTTCACATCACCTCCTACCTGGTCCTTTTAACTGGGGATTGCATGGCTGCATGTCAAGCAGAGGTTCTTCCACTGAGCCACGGCCCCTTCCCATAGCTCTCCAGGGTCTCAGGCAAAGAGGTCTTTCCCATCACCTACTGCCTGGTCCTTTTAACTGGAAATGCTGCCGGAGATTGAACCTGGGACCTTCTGCATGCCAAGCAGAGGCTCTTCCACTGAGATCCTGGAAGGGTTTTTTGCCATCTTCTGGGCTGGAGAACAGTTGCTTCCTGACCCTGAATTAGCAGTTGGCATTCCCCTGGCTGTGTAAGAAAGGGCCACAAGAACTAAGCCCTGGGGCAGACCTTCCTGCCCTCCCTGCCCTCCCTCTCATTATTCGTCCCAAGTTCACAGAATCAGCATTGCTGTTGGATGGCCATCTAGCTCAAAGCTTCCTCCAAAGTGAAAAGCACAAAGCAGCCATTTTCTCCAGGAAAGTGGTTCTCACTTTGAAGGAAGCTTTGAGCTCACTAAGAGAGACTTTTTGCAGTGTTCTTTGAAACCAGTGAGGCACAGGGCAACTGATTGAAGAGCCTGCTAGCTGGCCCTTCTTTTGCTTCCTCTTCCAATCAATGGGATTCTTGGTAGGGGAATGTGGAAGCGTGAAAAGAAACTCAACCCTGGAGGTTAACTGCTTCCTTAATACTCGGAGTGAACGTATGGCGGAGCTTTTGGTGTGTTCTTTATATCCACAAATTCCTTCCCAATCCATTTGTTCCTATATTATTGTTTCCTTCATTTATTTACATCCCGCCTGTCACCCCAATGAGGACCCTTACATCATTCTCTTCACCTCCCGTTTATCCTCACAACAACCCTATAAGGTAGGCTGAGAGTGTGTGACTGCCCCAAGGACACCCAGCGAGCTTCTAGAGTGGAGTGGGGATTCGAATTTGCATTTCCCAGATCCTAGTCTGACACTGTAACCAGTGCCCCACTCTGGGTCTATATTACCTGTTCCTCCCTATCCAATTTCCATTCATGAAAGTAATCTATTTTAGGACGGTTTTTTTCTTGTGTTAGTGTGTTCCTAGGACCCACACACTTTGCCTCAGTTCCTAGTTCCACACAACCATCTTAAAGCAATCACCAAACCCTAAGTCATGTCCACACCTCATTTTTCTAACTTTTAAGACGTTCCTTAGGAGTCTTTTCAGTGTAGTGTTGATGGGACCCAGTGTGATGTAGCAGTCGTGGTGTCGGACTCGGGTCTAGGAGAACCAGGCCCAAATCCTCACTCTGCCGGGAAACTTACTGGGCGGGGATGGGCACAAACCTCCTCACAAATGAAAGTTCATGACTCATTTTGGCTGATTCGTGAAGCGAGGTTCATGAACTGAAAGTCCACCACAAACTTGCATGAATTTTAAGGCAGTTCGTGGTGATGTATGAAGAGCAGAAAGCAGGGGTTTAAAAGGCTCCAAGCCAGTTTGGTGTAGTGGTTAGGAGCACAGATTCTAATCAGGGAGAACTGGGTTTGATTCCCCACTCCTCCACATGTCGTTTCTGGTGTGACCTTGGGTCACTTATAAGTTCTTTCAGAGCTGTTCTCTCACAAGCAGTTCTTAAAAGAGCTCTCTCAGCCCCACCTACCTCACAGGGTATCCGTAGGGAAGGGGAAAGGAAAGGAGATTGTAAGCCACTCTGAGACTCCTTCGGGTAGTGAAGGGCAGGGTATGAATCCAGTCTCCTCCTCTTCCTCCACAAAAACAGTTGAGTGGTGGGGAGCAGAAAGCAGTAATTTAAATGGCTCCCTGCTAAAACCTATTGAGTGAGCCAGTTTGGTGTTGTGGTTAAGTGCGCGGACTCTAATCTGAGAGAACTGGGTTTGATTTCCCACTCCTCCACTTGCACCTGGCTGGATGACCTTGGGCAAGCCATAGTTCTGATAAGAGCTGTTCTTGAAAAAGAGCAGTTTCTGTCAGAGCTCACTCAGCCCCACCTACCTCACAGGGTGTCTGTTGTGGGGAGGGGAAAGGAGAGGAGTTTGTAAGCCGCTCTGAGACTCCTCTGGGTAGTGAAGGGCGGGGTATAAATCCAATCTCTTCTTCTTCTTCTATTGGTTCATGGTTCGGTTTGTGGTTCACCAACAAACCTAACTGCAAAAATATGGTTCATGCCCATCCCTCTGGCTGGATAAATTAGGGCTTGTCGCTGTCTCTCATAGTAACTTACAGGGTTCTTGCGAGGATAAGATGGAGGCAAAATACTGTTAGCATGTTCCCAGAATCCACATACTTTGTCTCAGTTCCTAGTTCCACACAACTAAGGCTCTTGTATTCAATAAATACATAAAATTCCACGTAGTGGTACTTTAAGTGTTTTCATTTTGAGTGGGCGTGTAAGAGACGGACTGTGTTTCACCCACTGGGCTGGGAGTTCTAATAGTAAGCCAAAGCACAGGCATCTATTCCTATCACAAGAACCCTGTTGGATCAGGCCTGTGCTCAGGACGCTTCGGAGGCACGTCTTTACACAGCCCAAGAGCTCCAGCCACGCATAGTCAGAAGAAAGTATCGGTGCCAGCCAGAAGCCTGCAATGTGGGAGGCAATATGTTTAATATTGTTAAATATTTGCAGGAACATTCTACTCTGGTCCAGTCCGAACTCTACCACTGGAAAACTGTGTGTGTGTGTGTGGGGGGGAGGTTGTCATCTCAAGACACACGACACAACTACATGAGGAGAAGGAGAAGAAGAGATTGGATTCATACCCCGCTCTTCACTACCCAGGGGAGTCTCAGAGAGGCTTAGAAACTCCTTTCCCTTCCCCTCCCCACAACAGACACCCTGTGAGGTAGGTGGGGTGACAGAGCTCTTGACAGAAACTGCTCTTTTGCAAGGACAGCTCTTATCAGTACCACGACTTGCCCAAGGTCATCCAGCAGGTGCAAGTGGAGGAGTGGGGAATCAAACCCGGTTCTCCCAGATTAGAGTCCGGTGGGAGTGGGGAGGTTGTAATCTCAAGAGACACGACGCAACTAAACAAAGAGGAGAGAAGAGATTGGATTCATACCCCGCACTTCACCACCCAGGGGAGTCTCAGAGCGGCTTACAAACTCCTTCCCCTCCCCTTCCCCACAACAGACACCCTGTGGGGTAGGCGGAGCTGAGAGAGCTCTGACAGAAATGGCTCTTTTTCAAGGACAGCTCTTGTCAGAACTACGGCTTCCCCAAGGTCCTCCAGCCAGGTGCAAGTGGAGGAGCGGGGAAATCAAACCCAGTTCTCCCTAAGCCTGGCCCTATCTGGGCTGGAAAAAGGTGCTTCTAGGCAGCGTCAGAAAGGGGTCTCTTACCGCGAGCAGAGGCAGGAGGCACCTGGGCACAGAGAATGAAGAGGAGTCCAACGAAAAAGAAGAGGAGGCAGCGAGTCTTCATGTTGAGGAACTGGCAGCTGCCTGGACTCTCCCTGAATGCTTTATATCCCAAGCCCAACAAGGGGCTGGCCACAATGCAGCCCCACACAGACCGAGCAGCGAAGTAACAGGAAACACAGCCAAAGAGCTACTCTTGTGTAACACTCCTCGGAAGATATGCAGCTCAGCAGGTGGGGGGGGTTGTCCTCTTCCACAGCGTGCATTCCATTTCCAGCCAGCGGACTGGATCCGGAGCACATTTCCATGGGTGCAAGCACACCGAGCCCCAAAAGCCCCCCCCCCAAAATCCTGGTCCTGGAAGTCCCGTCTCCCCAAAGAGCAGGACTTCAGGGGGCCTCTCAGGTGCCTGTGGGAAGAGGGAGCTGCAAAAGTCACACTCGGTTGGGCACAACTGTGTCTGCACTGAGCTCCAGGTTTTCTTTGAATTTTCAGTCAAATAAACAAGAAATAGGAAGCATAACATCCGTGGTGGCAAGTCCACACACAAGCATCTAAAAGAGGTTTCCAAATATCTAAAAGTATGTCCATACACAATTGTCATACGTTCAGCTTACTGGGTCTCATCCGTCCCACAATCTGCTCCAGGGATTTGTTCAGGTCTTACAGAGACACACACCCCCACCTCAGTGGTAAGGGGAAATAGACGTGGGAATAGAAGTCGCCTATATATTGGTGATAAGGTAAAGATAAAGGGTTCCCTTGCTCGAAAGCCATTCGAATCCGACTCTAGAGATGTGGTGCTCATCTCCATTTCCAAGCTGAAGAGCCAGCGCTGTCCAAAGACATTTCCATGGTCATGTGGCCGGCATGACTAAACACAGAGCTGCACGGAATGCTGTTACCTTCCCACCGAAGTGGTACCTATTGATCCACTTCCCATTTCTTGCTTTCAAACTGCTAGGTTGGCAGGAGCTGGGGCTGGAGACGGGAGCTCCCTCTGTCATGTTGTGGCACTTGGGCTCGAACTACCGACCTACTGACCTTCCAATCTGTAGCTCAGCACCTTAACCCCTGAGCCACCATGCCCCCTACACACATATCGGTGATACCTTCCTCCAAATCCCCCGATGAACTCTCCCTGCAGTTTCTTATTGGTGTTAAAGAGCAATGTCAAAAAAGACGGAACCCTGTGAGACTGCACGGTATAAATGCCAAGGTGCCAGGCTGCCTTCCCTCTGCACACCCTTCTGGAATTGTCCACGTAAGTAAGAGGAGAAGGACACAAAAGGCCCTCCGCACTGAGAGGTCCAAGATAATCAACAAGGACACCTGTCCTTCTCCAAGTTGGTTGATCACAAGCTAAACACGTCTCTGCAGTGCGATGTGACTGCAAAGAAAGCTAATGCAAACTTAGGATGTATTCACAGAAGCCTTGTGTCCAGATCATGGGAGGTGGTCATTCCACTCTCTTCTGCTCTGGTCAGGCCTCACCTGGAGTACCGTGTCCAGTTTTGGGCACCGCATTTGAGGAAGGATGTTGACAAGCTCGAGCGTGTCCAGAAGAGGGCAACCAGGATGGTGAGAGGGTTCGAATGCAAGTCTTATGAGGAAAGGCTGAAAGAGTTGGGGATGTTTAGCCTGGGAAAGAGAAGGCTTAGAAGAAGAAGAAGAGAAGGGAAGAGATTGGATTTGTACCCCACCCTTCACTTTGAGACTCAGAGCGGCTTACAAACTCCTTTCCCTTCCCCTCCCCACAACAGACACCCTGTGAGGTGGGTGGGGCTGAGAGAACTCTGACACAAACTGCTCTTTTTCAAGGACAGCTGTGCCAGAGCTTGTGACTGACCCAAGGTCACATCAGCAGGTGCAAGTGGAGGAGTGAGGAATCAAACCTGGTTCTCCCAGATTAGAGTCCGCGCACTTAACC
>NW_015160299.1:213852-216979 GCF_001447785.1 Gekko japonicus
CTTCTGAACATGGAACAGGGTTTACTGGGTGTGTGTGTGGGGGGGAGGTATTTGTGAATTCCCTGCATTGTGCCGGGGGTTGGACTAGATGACCCTGGAGGTCCCTTCCAACTCTATGACTCTAATGGCTGGAAATCTTTTCCCTATCCTGGAAGTGTTTTTGTCATCTTCTGGGTGTGGAACAGGGGTCACTGTGTGTGTGTGTGTGGGGGGGGTGTTTGTGAATTCCCTGCATTGTGCCGGGGGTTGGACTAGATGATCCTGGAGGTCCTTTCCAACTCTATGATTCTAATGGCTGGAAATCTTTTCCCTGTCCTGGAGGGGTTTTCTGCCATCTTCTGGGCGTGGAACTGCAGTCACTGGAGGTGCAGAGGGGGAGGTATTTGAGAATTTCCTGCATGGTGCAGGGGGTTGGACTAGATGACCCTGGAGGTCCCCTCCAACTGTATGATTCTATGACTCATCACCACAAGCTCCTCAGTGAACCAAGGGGCATTCCAGGCTCTTCAGGAAGGAGCAGGGTACACCAGAGCAACCGTGTCCACAGCCAGAGACACCTGTGTTTTCCACAAATCAGCCACAAATGCCACAGGAGCATCAGCCTTGCTGACCATAAAATACCCAAGAGACATCAGGAAAACATCCGTTCCATCAGTCTCCTGAGACAGACCATCCCAGCTGCACCCCCCACCCCACCCTCATGGAGGTTCACCTGGTCGGTTCATGGCAAGCCATGCGCTTTATTCCCAGAGAATACTCGATCAAACATATGCCCTGCCATCAATGCTCCCTCTAAGCTGTGGAGTCCTGTGAGCAAAAATTCTACTTTGTGAGCTACGGGCACTAAAGTTGTGAGCGAGCGATTTGGCTGCTGCATCAATTCGTGTGCTCTGGAGCCCTCCTTCCTGAGCCAAGACAAAAACATGTCAGCCAGAGGCTAAAAAACTGTGAGCTGGCTCACACTAACTCAGCTTAGAGGGAACACTGCCTGCCATATGCGTAGGGACAGAACATTCTGGAACAGCCCCACAGCAGCCATGACAGCCATGAAGTCCTCAGCCAATCGCACCAGGGTAGCCCGGGCTTCGATCTTGACAGTCCTAAGGACTACAAACCTCAGAGTCCTTGACACCAAATTGGAGACTGCCTCCATCAGCTCCGTTAGGGAGACCTCTCAGGCAACGGTTACAACGGTGAACGGAATCTTGCAACAGATCGTCTTTCTGAATTCAGGTAAGGAACTGGTTCTTCCCTGGAGAACTTTGTGGTGAGCCAAGCTCAACTTCTCCAAACCACCGATCCATGCCTCTTTCAAAAGGGGTTCAGTTCCATGAAACCGGGCAAAACAGGAACCAGACTGCAATTGTCAGCTTATGGATCACTATTTATCGTCTGTCTTGCTGAGACTCGAGGTGGGTTACATGGTCAACAGGACTGATTTCTGCTGAAATCTGAAGCAAAGCTCTCCTCTGTACAAAACAATAAGTGTTAAATATGATCTGTTAAACCATGAAAAACATAGTAGTGCGTAAGCAGAAACACAGTGCATCATCCAGGACCAAACTGTTATGATGTAGCCTGATGGCCATGATGAAAACACCCTCCTGAACTGTTCTGTGCTCCAGAATCTGTGAAATGCGAGCAGTAAGGCCGTCTTCCTCACCTCCTCAGGCAGGCCACTCCATGGGGTGGGGGCCACTATGGAGAAGACATGTGTACTGTGTATTTGAAGAAGTTTGTGCCGTGCACATGAAAGCTTATACCAAGAATAGAACTTTGTTGGTCTTAAAGGTGCCCCTGGACTCAAAACTTTGTTCATGTGTACAGGAAGTTGTTGATCTTGCCTATTTATTTATTTATTTATTTATTTATTTGTAATTCAATTTATATCCCACCCTCCCCTGAGGCTCAGGGCAGCTAACAATTGGGGCAAAAGCCAGAATTAAAACCAAATAAAAACATAACAATCATACAACAAAGTGCTGGTGCTCTGATGTTCCCAGTTCCAAGATTGGTTCCAGTAGGGTGGATCCAGATTAATAACGTTAAGTTCCAAAACAGCAGATAACCAGTCTTCTTCCCAGGGCCCGCTTGTTCCCTGATGGTATCTCCGCCAATTTTCGGCGGCGTTGCTTTGGTGGAACAGTAGCGGTGGTGGCTCCTACTCAAAAGCCTACTCAAAAGCCCTGCGGAACTGTGCAAGATCCTGCAGATTTGAATGAAGTCCCTGCAGAAGGTGCTGCTCAGATGAGTGAAGTTCGTGTGGTAGGACATCAGTGGAGAGGCAGTCTGGCAGATATGAGAGTCCAAGACGGAATCGCAAGTATTGCAACTGGGCTAGCGTATGGCACACGCAAGAATGATTCTCACAATACAAGAACTCGTGGGCACTCAATGAAATTGCTGAGCCGTCGAGTTGGAACAGATAAAAGGAAGTTCTTCTTCACCCAAAGAGTGATGAACACATGGAATTCACTGCCACAGGAAGTGGTGGCAGCTACAAGCATGGATGGCTTCAAGAGGGAATCGGATAAACGTATGGAGCAGAGGTCCATCAGTGGCTCTTAGCCACAAGGTATAGATAGGAACTCTCGGTCTGGGGCAAGGGATGCTCTGTATTCAAACATAAGAGACGCCAATGTTGGATCAGGCCAAAGGCCCATCCAGTCCAACACTCTGTGTCACACAGTGGCCAGAAATACCAGTGCCATCAGGAGGTCCAGCAGTGGGGCCAGGACATTAGAAGCCCTCCCACTGTTGACCCCCCCCCCAAGCACCAAGAAGACAGAGCATCACTTGCCCCAGAGCCCCTAGCTATACCTTGTGGCTAATAGCCACTGATGGACCTCTGCTCCATATGCTTATCTAATTCCCTTTTGAAGCCGTCCATGCTTGTAGCACCCACCACTTCCTGTGGCAGTGAATTCCATGTGTTAATCACTCTTTGGGTGAAGAAATACTTCCTTTTATCCGTTCTAACCCGACCGCTCTGCAGTTTCATGGAGTGCCCACGAGTTCTTGTATTGTGAGAAAGGGAGAAAAGTACCTCTTTCTCTACCTGCTCTTTCCCATGCATAATCTTATAAACCTCGATCATGTCACCCCTCAGTCGTCTTTTCTCCAAGCT
>NW_015160299.1:218152-222936 GCF_001447785.1 Gekko japonicus
CCGCCCCTGCTGCAGCCTTTCTGCTGGGCGAAGAAGCCATAGAGGGCGGGGGCGGCAGCCGGCGGCATGGGAGAGGGTGTGGCGGTGAGGAACGAGCAGGACCGCGGGGGTACGGCTACTCCGCCGCTATCATGGCTACTTTTTAAAGGGACCTTGGGGCCTGGTGCATCGAAACGTAGTACGGCCCGCAGACGGTCTGCAAAGGATTAGTTGTCCGGAGCCGCGATCAGCACGTCATCTAGAAATGTCTGAACCCCGGGGATGCCTTTCAGGAGAGAATCCATAAAAGATTGAAATATTCCCGGCGCGACCAAGATCCCGAACTGGAGGCGGTGAACCTTGAACACCCCCCTGTGTGTTATGATTGTTTGGGCTTTGGCTGTGGCCGCATCAACCAGCAACTGTTGATACGCCTGGGCTAAGTCCAACTTGCCAAAGACCCGAGCCCCCGCCAAAGCTGCCAACACGTGGCTCACCACCGGCACCGGATAAGCATGTTCTTGCAGAGCCTTGTTGAGTGTGCACTTGTAATCTGCACAAATGCACACGTCCCCGTTTGGCTTAACAGGGGTGACGACGGGGGTCTGCCATCGTGCGGATGTGACTGATTCCAGAACCCCTTGTTCCACCAGGCGATCCAGCTTGGCCTCAATCTTAGGCTTCATTGCTAGCAGCCTTAATGCGAATGGGGCGCACCCTCGGGTCAAGGTTCAGGGAGATAGGGGACCCAGAGAAGCATCCCAGGGTGCCATCAAAATTGCGGGGAAATTCCGCGCATATGGCGCCAAAATCCCGTGACCGGAGCTGGTGAATTCCGTTCAGAGATAGTCCCAAGGCCTCGAACCACGAAAGTCCCAACGACACCAAACAGGCCCCTATTGTTTATTGTCAGCTCGCTGATGCTTTATACTCTTGTGGTCGGCCAAGTGATATGCATAACGTAGTCTGTGTCTTAAGGCTTTGACATATTTCTGATGAGCTATCTCAGGTTTCATTCCAAAACATAAATTAATATGCATTCCTGGTTGCCTTCTAAACTTTAGGAAGCAGGGGGATTCTCCCATAGTATAATTCTCCCATAGAAGAAGAAGAGGAGGAGGAGGAGATTGGATCTATACCCCGCCCTTCACTACCCAAAGGTGTCTCAGAGCGGCCTACAAACTCCTTTTCCCCTCCCCCTCCCTACAACAGACACCCTGTGAGGTAGGTGGGGCTGAGAGAGCTATTGACAGAAACTGTTCTTTTTCAAGAATAGCTCTTATCAGAACTATGGCTTGCCCAAGGTCATCCAGCCAGGTGCAAGTGAAGGAGGAGTGGGGAATCAAACCTGGTTCTCCCAGATTAGAGTCCACACACTTAACCACAACACCAAACTGGCCCCTACAGAAAACTGGCCCCTACACCAAACTGTTACATATATATTTCCAGTTAGTTTTCTTTCCTGCTTTCAAGGTGCCTAGTGAATTCTAAAGATTATGATTGACCCACTCTACCGGGTTTCCTCTGTGATGATATCCTGTAGTGTATGACTTAGTCCCAATGGTTTTACTAAACTCCACCTTTGGTTCTGACTCAAAACTTCCACCTTGGTCTCTGTGGATTCGGATGTGAAATCCATGGTGAGTTATGAAATCCCCCCAAAGCGTTGTAGCAACAGTCTTGCTGTCCCAACTCTACTAGGAAATGCCTGTGCATATTTGGTGAAGCCATCAGTGACCACTAGACTGTTTTTAAAGCACGTTGCAAAGAGGCTGTGCCAGTTAAAGGAGGGCAAGGCTTTATGTAGACTAACTCAGTAGCTCTATTGCCTGGGTCATTTTAGGCCTAGAGATTCTGTCCATGGCCAAATCCAAGGTCCTTTCTACCCTGATGTGACCCATTGCTTTGAGGATGTCTTTCAGAGTTCTTTTTTCATGGGTGTAGGCAGGGGTCATTTTGTAGAAAAAGAGGTGCAGGAGCTCATTTGCACAACTCATTTGCACAACTCATTTGCATAACTCATTTGCATATACCACACCCCCTGACAAAGCGCAGGCATGTTTAAAATGCCTTTCTTTCCCTTCCTGAGATAGAAGAGAAGAAGAAGAAGAGATTGGATTTATACCCCGCCCTTCACTACCCAAAGGTGTCTCAGAGCGGCTTACAAACTCCTTTCCCTTCCCCTCCCCACAACAGAAGGTGGGTGGGGCTGAGAGAACTCTGACACAAACTGCTCTTTTTAAAGGACAGCTGTGCCAGAGCTTGTGACTGACCCAAGGTCACATCAGCAGGTGCAAGTGGAGGAGTGGGGAATCAAACCCGGTTCTCCCAGATTAGAGTCCGCACACTTAACCACTACACCAAACTGGAAAGGGAAAGAAAGGCACTTAAATCCCCCCCCCCACTTCCCCGAGGAGGTAGAAGAAGAAGAAGAAGAAGAAGAAGAAGAGATTGGGTTTATACCCGGCCCTTCACTTGGAGTCTCAGAGCGGCTTACAAACTCCTTTCCCTTCCCCTCCGCACAACAGACACCCTGTGAGGTGGGTGGGGCTGAGAGAACTCTGACACAAACTGCTCTTTTTCAAGGACAGCTGTGCCAGAGCTTGTGACTGACCCAAGGTCACATCAGCAGGTGCAAGTGGAGGAGTGGGGAATCAAACCTGGTTCTCCCAGATTAGAGTCCGCATACTTAAACCATAGGTTGGCTGCCACTTGACGGCACCTCCTACCATTACACCAAACTGGCTCTGCGTAGCAACCCTCCTACCTGGTGGATGTTCCTTCGCTGGACTTTTTCAAGCGGAACCTGGATGACCATCTTTTGGGTGTGTTGCAGGCAGGGGCCATTTTCTAGAAAAAGAGGCGCAGGAGCTCATTTGCATAACTCATTTGCATATGCCACCCCCCGACAAAGGGCAGGCATGTTTAAAATGAGTTAAGGCATATGCAAATGAGTTTAAATCCCTTCCCTTCCCTGAGTCTCTCTGAAAAAACAGAGAGGCTCAAGGGAAAAGGGGCCGTGTCTACCTGCCTTCCCTTCCCCTCTCCAGCCAATCCGCTGCGGCAGGCTGGCTGGAGCAGGGAAGGGCAGGGGGGCAGACATGCCTGGCTTTCCTGCCCAATCTTCTCCAGGGCAGGGAAACCAGGGCTTTAAATCTCCTCCCGCGCCTGAGGCCGGGTGGTCCAGGAAAGGGGGGGCGGGGGCTGGGCTCCTTCCTGCCGGAGCACCGCTCTTGGGCGCTCTGGCAGGAAATGACCTCTGGTTGTAGGGCTCTCTTTCGGCTCTGCTCCTGCAGAGTGCAGGGGGTCGGACTAGATGACCTGCAAGGTCCCTTCCAACTCTTAACATTCAATGATTCTATGATTCTAATGTCCAGATGGTGCCCTCTTGGACTTGAAATGATCTAGAATCCTAGAATCACAGAGATGAAGGGTGCCTTAGAGGCCATCTAGTCCAACCCCCTGCTCAGTGCAGGGTCATCCGACAGCATCCCTGACAAGGGTTTGTCCAGCTGCTGCTTCAAGACTGCCAGGGAGGGGGGAGCTCACCACCTCCCCAGGCACTTGATTCCAACATTGCACAATTCTTACTGCCAAAATGTTTCCCCTAAGACCCAGCTGGTACCTTCCCACCCTCAGTTTATACCCGTTACTGCAAGTCCTCTCCTTTGCTGCCAAGAGGAACAGCTCCCTGCCCTCCTCTAAGTGGCAGCCCTTCCGATACTTTATGAGAGCAACCCCGTCCCCCCTGAACCTCCTCTTGCTCCAGACTGAACATCCCCAAGAAGTCCCTCAGCCTTTCCTCCTAGGGCTTCTTGGTCTCCAGGCCCCCGATCATCCTCATTGCTCTCCTCAGCACCCGCTCCATTCTGTCCACATCCTTTTTGAAGGGAGGCCTCCAGAACTGCGTACGAGACTCAATAATCTTAGCATGTTTTGGAACTCGCAAGGGTGTCTTTAATCACGGTTCCCTTCCAACATGGCCCTTCAGAGTTAAGAGATAATTTGGTTATCTCGGTGTGCCTCAGCCTTTCCTCCTAGGGCTTCTTGGTCTCCAGGCCCCCGATCATCCTCATTGCTCTCCTCAGCACCCGCTCCATTCTGTCCACATCCTTTTTGAAGGGAGGCCTCCAGAACTGCACACAAGACTCAATAATCTCAACGCATTTGGAACTTGCAAGGGTGCCTTTAATCACGGTTCCCCTCCAGCATGACCCTTCAGAGAGAATTAGGCTATCTTGGTGTGCCTTGGGTGGAAAGATGACAGAGAGAAGAGGGGACTCCGGGACAGTGGAGGCGGATCAGGGCCCGAGTTGGTACATCGACTCTTGACAGGCGCAGTTCTTCCACACAGATGGCTGTCAGTGATTCCGGGCTTCAGACCAGGTTATTCTACCAAAGAGAAATGAGGGTTAGGGATCCAGGAGCGTCCACCTGCCTGGCAGTGAAACCGACTTATCTAGATACAATGGGACCTTCCGGGCTGCCCTTTCCCCCCTCTCTCCCCTCCCACCAACCTCTCGGATGACCGTCAGAACGCTCCCCATATCCATTCTACGGCAACATAAACTGAAACACTGATATTGGTGTCTTGTCCCATTACACATGCTAACTCATTCAATCCTCACATATAAGAATGTAAGAACATAAGAGAGAAGCTGATGTTGGATCAGGCCAATGGCCCGTCCCATCCCACACTCTGTGTCACACAGCGGCCAAAAATGCCAGGTGCCCTCAGGAGGTCCAGCAGTGGGGCCAGGACACCAGAAGCCCCCCCCACACCTCCCCCCCCCCCCCCCCCCCCC
>NW_015160299.1:223055-224362 GCF_001447785.1 Gekko japonicus
ATTTTTGATGCTTTTCCCCCCCCCCCCCCCCGAGATATGATATTGTAATAATGATTATAATGCAATGCAATATCTGGTACATCCCTGACATAACACTGTACCCCAGGAAAAGGATTATGTCAGTTAACTCCATGTTTTATTGAAGCAAAATGTTATTATTACTCTTAGCAATTCAGAATATGATTGAATTAATGGTATATTTAAATGCAGTTCTTAGTTTTGGGGACAAGGAAAATACTCTACTCAGCCAATGCTGTAAAATTGACCTCCATGCTTGAAAGGAGATGGATATGGGGGTCAAAGGACGGGATTCTCACAAATTAGAGTACATCACTCTCCAGTTCTAACATGTTTATTACCTATGTTGCCCCCCCCCAGTTGAACCGAAACAGATGATAACCAGGAATTAAGCTTGTCGTTCTTTTGATCTGTTAAAAAAGGTGTCCTCACTATTTTGCATGCTCATTTAACAAACCTCTCCTATATATGCAACTACGATATGTAATTCCATTTCATCCTCTGACGAAGTGTGCCCGCACATGAAAGCTCACACCTTGAATAAAACTTTGTTGGTCTCAAAGGCACCATTCGACTCTAACTCTGTTCTATAAACTGAAACAGTTAGTAGAAACCATTTTAAACAAGTGCTAATGTGATATTGTAAACCTCATCGCCCTGGACAATTTTGTGTCAACCGCAAATTTAGCCACTTCACTGCTTACTCCCAACTCCAAATCATTAAATCATTAAATAACGTCAAAAAGCACCGGACCCAGTACTGAGCCCTGCAGTACCCCACTGCTTACCACCCTCCACTGAGAAAATTGCCCATGTTGAACAAAACAGGTCCCAAGACAGATCTTTGAGGCATTCCACTTGTCACTCCTCTCCAAGAGGATGAGGAACCATTCACAGGCACTTTTTGGGTGTGAAATGTCAACCAGTTACAGATCCACCTAACAGGCATTGGATCCAAGCCACATTTCACCAATTTGCCAACAATACTATGTGAAACCTTATGAAAAGATAAACTATGTCTACAGCATTCCCCTAATCCAGCAAGGTAGTAGCCTTCTCAAAAAGAAGAAGGAAGAAGGAGGAAGAAGAAAGAAGGAGGAAGAAGAAAGAAGGAGGAAGAAGAAAGAAGGAGGAAGAAGAAAGAAGGAGGAAGAAGAAAGAAGGAGGAAGAAGAAAGAAGGAGGAAGAAGAAAGAAGGAGGAAGAAGAAAGAAGGAGGAAGAAGAAAGAAGGAGGAAGAAGAAAGAAAGAAGAAGGAGGAGGGAGAGGAGGGAGAGGAGGGGGAGGAGG
>NW_015160299.1:224623-239918 GCF_001447785.1 Gekko japonicus
GAAGAAGAAGGAGAAGGAGAAGGAGAAGAAGAAGAAGAAGAAGACTGAGATAAGGGTAGTCTGACAGACGTCAAGCTGATGGGTCGGTAGTTAGCCGGATCCTCCTTTTCCCCCTTCTTGAAGATGGGGACAACATTTGCCCACCTCCAATTTCCTGGCACCTCACCTGTTCTCCAAGAATTTGGAGAACTTAGGAATGGCACTTAGGTATGGCCCAAACTAGCTATGGCCTAGGTACGGCCCAGGCTAGCGCAATCTCATTGGATCCTGGAAGCCACACATGGTTGGCCCAGGTGAGTCTTCAGAGGGGAGACCACCCAGGAAGTCCAGGGTTGCTGCGGAGAGGCAGGCCACGGCCGGGCCCCCAGCACGGAGGCTGCAGACTGGTGAGAGATGAGAGAACATTCTATCACTGAGCCAAGGCCCCTCAGTGTACAGCTGTCTGTCAGCAAGCTTGCTGACACTGTCCTGCGGAGCTCCCAGGGGTCGAATTCCCTCCTTGTACCCTGGAGGCACCCACATCTTAGGCCAGGATGTGGCATCAGTGCCGTGGACTTCCCTTACCTCCAGTGACCTTCATGCACTCGTGGCCACAGCCGTTGCTGCAGCATTTTTCTCCTGCAGGACAGCCGCCGTTCTTGCCGCACATTTCCACACAGAGCCCAGGGCCTTGAGGCCTGGGGCATCCTCCGGGCGGCCTCGGGGGACGCACTGGAAAGAACACAGAAGGGCTGAGAGGAAAGGGGAGGGAGGATCACTCCAGGCAGCGAGCACAAGATGACATGTGGGTAAGGTTGCCAATCTCCAGGCGAGACCTGGAGATCTCCCAGAATCACAACAGCTCTCTAGACTACAGAGCTCAGTCCAGACCAGTTCTCCTGGAGGAAATGGCTGCCTTGGAGGGTGGATTTAGTGGCCTTACACCCCGCTGCGGACCCTCCTGTCCTCTCCCTGAACCCCACCCTTCCCAAGCGCTTAGTTATGGCCCCACTAGGCCAATCTCATGGGATCCTGGAAGCCACACAGGGTTGGCCGAGGTGGGCCTTTGGAGGGGAGACCACCCTGGAAGTCCCAGGTTGCTGCGGAGAGGCAGGCCACGGCCGACTCCCACCCGGACCCCCAGCACGGAGGCTGCAGACTGGTGAGGGATGAGAGGACGTCTTGGGCAAGGGAGAATAGGGGGAAGGGGGGGAGGCAGGGCCACGGATGTGGGGCAGATGATTGCGTTCCTGCAGCTGGCCCGTTCTCCCCTAACTGCCCCAGCCCTCCTTCAGGTTCAGTGGCGGGGCTGTGGCTCTGTGGGAGATGACCTGATTGGGTGCAGTAGGTCCCAGACACGTTCCCCCAGCGCCCCCACCTGAAAGGGACGTTGTTTCGGGGGGGGGGATCTCGGGCGGAGCCCTTGCCTGGTGCCGGGGACAGGCCGGGAGTGAACCTGGAGTGAAGCAATAACCCCCCCAGTCCTCCTTTCCAGCAACATTCAGGCTGTGGAGACTTTGGCCGGCTTCAGCACCTCTGTCTGCCTCGCCTCTCTCACCCCATCCCTGCCTCCCAAATCCTGCTCATGCTCAGAAGCACAAAAAGAACACTGGCTCTCCTCTTCTTCCTTTTTCCAATTTTTTCTCTTTTACACAAACTCTTTTTGTTGTTTGGTTTTCTACTGCGCCTCTTATTGATTCGTTCGAACATTGTCCAATGTCGTTGCCTAAAACTTGCTCTTTTTGTCCTGGTGTCTGGTAATCTTTAGGCAATATCTTCGAACCCTCCTGAGGAAATTCTTGATCTTCTACACTCTTTTGGATCTCTTGTTTTTGCTCCACCTCATTACTGTTATCTTGGCTTATATTTGTATAGTTTCCCTCGAGATGACTACAAACAGTTTTAACAACTTGTGTAACAGCTTGAGTAACAGTTTGAATGAATTCTCTCACCATAAAGCTTTGGAATTGTTCCCAGGTGAGGTTTTCCACAGCTGTGTTCAGGTCACATTCTTCCTCAGCCATTTTAAAGTTCTTAAAGCCAAAGGTTCTTAAACGCAGTTCAAACTTTCCACATCTACTTACCATCATTCTTTTAAGTTCTTATTTTATTACATATTATTCTTCATCAGATTATCAAAGTCCAATCAAAACGCACATTCGCAGTTCAAATAGAGCAAAGGTTTATCTTACCCCCCTTCAGTTTACAGTTTACAGCTACTTCCAATCCCAGTCCATTCACAGCCGCTTCCTTCCGAGCGGCCTCAGGGGACGCACTGGAAGGAACACAGAAGGGCTGAGAGGAAAGGGGAGGGAGGATCACTCCAGGCAGCGAGCATAAGATGGCATGTGGGTAAGGTTGCCAATCTCCAGGCGAGACCTGTAGATCTCCCAGAATCTCAAAAGCTCTCTAGACTACAGAGCTCAGTCCAGACCAGTTCTCCTGGAGGAAATGGCTGCCTTGGAGGGTGGATTCAGTGGCCTTACACCCCGCTGCGGACCCTCCTCTCCTCTCCCTGAACCCCACCCTTCCCAAGCCCTTAGTTATGGCCCAGACTAGGTATGGCCCAGGCTAGCCCAATCTCATGGGATCCTGGAAGCTACACCGGGCTGGCCCAGGTGGGTCTTTAGATGGGAGACCACCCAGGAAGTCCCGGGTTGCTGCGGAGAGGCAGGCCACGGTCGACTCCCACCCGGGCTTCCTACCATGGAGGCTGCAGACTGGTGTGGGATGAGAGGACGTCTTGGGCAAGGGAGAAAAGTGGGAAGGAGGGGAGGAACGGCCATGGATGAGGGGCAGAGGATTGCGTTCCTGCAGCTGGCCCCTCCTCCCCTAACTGCCCCAGCCCTCCTTCAGGTGGCTCTGTGGGAGATCCCCTCCTTTGGGTGCAGGAGGGCCTGGGCACGTTCCCCCAGCCGCCCCCACCTGAAAGGGACGTTGTTTCAGGGGAGTCTCGAGCGAAGGCCTTGCCTGGTGCTGGGGACAGGCCGGGAGTCAACCTGAAGCCCCCCAGTTCTCCTTTCCGGCAACATTCAGGCTGTGTCCGCACTCCGGAGACCCCGGCCGGCTTCAGCACCTCTGTCTGCCTCGCCTCTCTCACCCCATCCCTGCCTCCCAAATCCTGCTCATGCTCAGAAGCACAAAAAGAACACTGGCTCTCCTCTTCTTCCTTTTTCCAATTTTTTCTCTTTTACACAAACTCTTTTTGTTGTTTGGTTTTCTACTGCGCCTCTTATTGATTCGTTCGAACATTGTCCAATGTCGTTGCCTAAAACTTGCTCTTTTTGTCCTGGTGTCTGGTAATCTTTAGGCAATATCTTCGAACCCTCCTGAGGAAATTCTTGATCTTCTACACTCTTTTGGATCTCTTGTTTTTGCTCCACCTCATTACTGTTATCTTGGCTTATATTTGTATAGTTTCCCTCGAGATGACTACAAACAGTTTTAACAACTTGTGTAACAGCTTGAGTAACAGTTTGAATGAATTCTCTCACCATAAAGCTTTGGAATTGTTCCCAGGTGAGGTTTTCCACAGCTGTGTTCAGGTCACATTCTTCCTCAGCCATTTTAAAGTTCTTAAAGCCAAAGGTTCTTAAACGCAGTTCAAACTTTCCACATCTACTTACCATCATTCTTTTAAGTTCTTATTTTATTACATATTATTCTTCATCAGATTATCAAAGTCCAATCAAAACGCACATTCGCAGTTCAAATAGAGCAAAGGTTTATCTTACCCCCCTTCAGTTTACAGTTTACAGCTACTTCCAATCCCAGTCCATTCACAGCCGCTTCCTTATACATGGGAACATCTTCGGGGGGTATATAAATCCAAAGCGCTTCAATTTTCTCCTGCTTTTACGCGGTTAAATCCTTTTGTGTGATGTGTACCCAATTTTCTTCCAGACCATTTCTCCTGGAGGAAATGGCTGCCTTGGAGGGTGGGTTCAATGGCATTACACCCTGCGGTGGACCCTCCTCTCGTCTCCTCTCCCCGAACCCCACCCTTCCCAAGCGCTTAGTTATGGCCCCACTAGGCCAGTCTCATGGGATCCTGGAAGCCACACAGGGCTGGCCCAGGTGGGCCTTTGGAGGGGAGACCACCCTGGAAGTCCCAGGTTGCTGCGGAGAGGCAGGCCACGGCCGACTCCCACCCGGGCCCCCAGCACGGAGGCTGCAGATGGGTGAGGGATGACAGAAAAGGGGGAAGGGGGCAGGGCCGCCGATGTGGGGCAGAAGATTGTGTTCCTGCAGCTGGCCCCTCCTCTCCTAACTGCCCCAGCCCTCCTTCAGGTTTAGTGGTGGGGCCATGGCTCTTTGGCGGGGGCGTAGCTCTGTGGGAGATCCCCTGCTTTCGTTGCAGAAGGTCCCGGGCATGTGCCCCCAGCACCCCCACCTGAAAGGGACATTGTTTCGGGGGAGACTCGGGTGAAGGCCTTGCCTGGTGCTGGGGACAGGCCGGGAGTCAACCTGGAGCAAAAGCCCCCCAGTCCTCCTTTCCGGCAACATTCAAGCTGTGGAGACCCCAGGTGGCTTCAGCACCTCTGTCTGCCCCTCCTCTCTCACCCCATCCCTGCCTCTCATATCCTGCTCATGCTCAGAAGCACAAAAAGAACACTGCAGCACACAAACACACGAAGCTGCCTTAGACCGGATCAGAACCACTGGTCTCAGGCAGAGGTCTTTCCCATCACCTCCTGCCGGGTCCTTTTAGCTGGAGATGATGCTGGGGATTGAACCTGGGACCTTCTGCATGCCAGGCAGAGGCTCTACCACTGAGCCACAGCCCCTTCCCATAGCTCTCCAGGTTCTCAGGCAGAGGTCTTCACCATCACCTACTGCCCGGTCCTTTCAGCTGGAGATGCCACCAGGGATTGAACCTGGGACCTTCTGCATGCCCGGCAGAGGTCCTCCACTGAGATCCTGGAAGGGTTTTTGGCCATCTTGTGGCCTGGAGAACAGTTGCCTCCTGACCCTGAAGTAGCAGTTGACATTCCCCTGGCCGTGTAAGAAAGGGCCACAAGAACTAAGCCCTGGGGCAGCCCTTCCTGCCCTCCCTCTCATGATCTGCCCAAGTTCACAGAGTCAGCATTGCTGTTGGATGGCCATCTGGCTCAAAGCTTCCTCCAAAGTGAAAAGCACAAGCACCTTGCCAGAGGCAGAGGAGACCAGCTGAGCTCTGAGCAGGAGCAGGAGAGAGAGCTGTGAGAGAGGTGAGTGGGTTTCTTTTACTTGCTTTCAGCTGAGAGAATTCAGCTAAGGATATTTTGTGGGAAAACTGTGTTTAGCAGTGTGTGGAAGCACTTAGAGTTCTTGCAGAGTCCTGGCTGATTGAGTGTGGGAGAGGAACGGGCATTGTTTGACTGGGATTGCCTGTAATTGAGAGGAAGTGGAAGGGGCATTGTTTTGCCTGTGATTGAGTGCCTGGGTGAATTTGAATTTGAATAGCTGCTGCCTGACCTCTGCTGGGGGAGGCCTCTATTTAAGGAAGCACCTTGCCAGAGGCAGAGGAGACCAGCTGAGCTCTGAGCAGGAGCAGGAGAGAGAGCTGTGAGAGAGGTGAGTGGGTTTCTTTTACTTGCTTTCAGCTGAGAGAATTCAGCTAAGGATATTTTGTGGGAAAACTGTGTTTAGCAGTGTGTGGAAGCACTTAGAGTTCTTGCAGAGTCCTGGCTGATTGAGTGTGGGAGAGGAACGGGCATTGTTTGACTGGGATTGCCTGTAATTGAGAGGAAGTGGAAGGGGCATTGTTTTGCCTGTGATTGAGTGCCTGGGTGAATTTGAATTTGAATAGCTGCTGCCTGACCTCTGCTGGGGGAGGCCTCTATTTAAGGAAGCACCTTGCCAGAGGCAGAGGAGACCAGCTGAGCTCTGAGCAGGAGCAGGAGAGAGAGCTGTGAGAGAGGTGAGTGGGTTTCTTTTACTTGCTTTCAGCTGAGAGAATTCAGCTAAGGATATTTTGTGGGAAAACTGTGTTTAGCAGTGTGTGGAAGCACTTAGAGTTCTTGCAGAGTCCTGGCTGATTGAGTGTGGGAGAGGAACGGGCATTGTTTGACTGGGATTGCCTGTAATTGAGAGGAAGTGGAAGGGGCATTGTTTTGCCTGTGATTGAGTGCCTGGGTGAATTTGAATTTGAATAGCTGCTGCCTGACCTCTGCTGGGGGAGGCCTCTATTTAAGGAAGCACCTTGGCAGAGGCACGAGCCTCTGGCACGAGCCGAAGGGTGAGCTAAAGGGCTCTTTGCCTGTGGCTCTTAGCCTAGGGACTCTTAGACTAGGGGCGCTGTAAGAAGCCCAAAAAGAGCCAGAAAGACAAGGCCCTAGGCTCTTTGTCTTTCCCGTAAAATAATTTGACTTGATAACAAAACCCACATAAATACCAAGGGTTTAAAAGGGGGATTATATTTATTTATTTTAAAAGAATTATGAAGCCAGAATGCCAGCAGGGGGTTGGGGGCTATCCAGTGTTTTGCACGGAGTGTCACATGTATGACTATCTGCCCACTGGGCAGAAGTCTTGGGTGTGTCCTCGGTGCAAGGAGCTCCTGGTTCTCAGGGAACGTGTGTGCTCCCTTGAGGCCAAGGTGGCTGACCTGGAGAAGCAGAGACAGTCAGCTAGGCACACAGAAAAGACTCTCGGGGACTTGTTAGCTTCGTCCCACTCTGGATCTGGCAGCCCCGCTGCTGTCAGGGAGCATGAGGGTCTAGGGGAAACAGGGCACCATGCTGAGGATAAGGGGAATGTGCCCTCAGAAGGGACCTCTTCCCCAGCTGGTGAGCGGCTCTCCTTTTGCACCAAGGAACCATCCCTGAGCAGGGTGGGAGGGGGGCTCTTGGTAGTGGGTGATTCGATCCTTAGGCAGGTAGACAGCTGGGTGGCGAACCCGCGTACTGACCGTATGGTGACTTGCCTGCCTGGTGCGAAGGTAGCGGACATTACGCGTGTTTTAGATAGGCTGGTAGATAGTGCTGGGGAGGAGCCAGTGGTCGTGGTGCATGTCGGCACCAACGATGTGGGGAAATGCAGTCGTGAGGTCCTGGAGGAGAAATTTAGGCTGCTGGGCAGGAAACTTAGGTCCAGGACCTCCAAGGTAGCCTTCTCAGAAGTGTTACCTGTTCCACGCGCAGGGCCGGAGAGACAGGCAGAGATCAGGAGTCTCAATGCGTGGATGAGACGATGGTGTAGGGGGGAAGGGTTCAGGTTTGTTAGGCACTGGGATACTTTTTGGAACAAGAGGGAGCTGTACAGGCGAGACGGTCTCCACTTGTCCCGAGAAGGAACCAGGCTGCTGGCACTTAAAATCAAAAAGGTGGCAGAGCAGCTTTTAAACTGAATATTGGGGGAAAGCCGACAGGAGATGAAAAGTCTCTGGTTCGGGTTGGCTCATCTGAGAGAGGTGAGGGGGTACCGGTTGCTTTTCTACAGGGAGGTGGATTGAAATTGTCCACAGAGGCCATGGCTGGTGACATGGACTGCCGGACAACGACTCGAGATAGCAAGAGGAAGGATGCAGGCTTAACTTGTAAGGGAAATTACAGCTGTTTCTATACAAATGCTAGAAGTGTCCGAGGTAAAATCGGGGAGTTGGAGTGCTTGGTGTCGGAGGGAAAAATAGACATTGTGGGTATTTCTGAAACTTGGTGGGATGAGGAAAATCAGTGGGACACAGTGATTCCCGGTTATATATTATATCGGAAGGATAGGGGGGGAAGGGTTGGAGGTGGGGTAGCTCTGTATGTCAGAGAGGGTATAAAGTCTAGAAAGATTGAGAGGCTAAGTGAATTGGATTCGCTTCTGGAAGTTCTATGGGTTGAAATAGGGGGGCCAAAAGGAAACTTAACACTGGGAGTTTGTTATCGCCCACCAGATCAAAAGATAGAGGAGGATTATAAAATGATGAATGCCTTAAAGATAGCAACTAGACAAAAACACTGTGTAATAATAGGTGATTTTAACTACCCACACATTGATTGGGTCAATATGTGTTCTAGTCGGGAAAAAGAGATTGAGTTTCTAGACACTCTAAATGACTGTGCTATGGAGCAGATGGTCACGGAACCTACCAGGGGAGAGGCGATCCTTGATTTGGTCCTAAGTAACACTCAAGACCTGGTGAGAGATGTAAAAGTGATTGCACCGCTTGGAAACAGTGATCATAATGTTGTTGAGTTCATCATTTGTACAAATAGAGAATTGGCCAAAAAGACTCACACAACCATTTTTAACTTTAAAAGGGGTAATTTCTCTGATATGAGGGGACACGTGGGGAGGAAACTGAAAGGAAAAGTAGAAAGGGTCAAAACAATTGGGGAAGCTTGGGATCTATTTAAAACTACGATCCTAGAAGCTCAAAAAATATATATTCCGCAGGTTAGGAAAGGCACAAACAGGTATAGGAAAAAGCCTGCATGGTTAACAAACAGAGTAATGGAGGCTGTAAAAAGTAAAAAGAATTCCTTTAAGCAGTGGAAAGCTAGTCACAGTGAGGCTGATAAAACGGAACACAGGCTATGGCAAATAAAATGCAAGTCTGAGGTCAGGCAGGCAAAAAGGGAATATGAGGAGCATATAGCAAAAAACGTAAAAACCAACAATAAAACTTTCTTCAAATACATTAGAAACAGGAAACCAGCCAGGGAGGCAGTGGGGCCCTTGGACGACCAAGGGGTAAAAGGAGTATTGAAGGATGATAGGGAAATGGCTGAGAAGCTAAATGCATTTTTTGCCTCCGTCTTCACTGTGGAAGATGAGAAGTGCTTGCCCACTCCAGAACCACTGATTTCAGGAGGGGTGTTGGAAGACCTGAGTCAGATTGAGGTGATGAGAGAGGAGGTCCTAAAACTGATAGACAACTTAAAAACTGAAAAATCACCAGGCCCAGATGGCATACATCCGAGAGTTCTGAAAGAACTCAAATGTGAACTTGTAGATCTCCTGACAAAGATATGTAATCTTTCCTTAAAATCTGCCTCCATTCCTGAGGATTGGAAGGTAGCTAATGTCACTCCCATCTTTAAAAAGGGTTCCAGAGGAGATCCGGGAAATTACAGGCCAGTCAGTCTGACGTCGATACCGGGTAAATTGGTGGAAACCATTATTAAGGAAAGAATTAGTAGGCACATAGATGAACAAAACCTATTGAGGCAGACTCAGCACGGTTTCTGTAAGGGAAGATCTTGTCTCACTAACCTGTTAGTGTTCTTTGAGGGGGTGAACAAACATGTGGACAAGGGGGATCCAATAGATATTATTTACCTTGACTTCCAGAAAGCTTTTGATAAAGTTCCTCATCAAAGGCTCCTAAGTAAGCTCAAAAATCATGGGATAGAAGGACAAGTCCTTTTATGGATCAAAAACTGGCTAGTTCATAGAAAACAGAGAGTGAGTGTAGGTGGGCAATTTTCTCAGTGGAGGGTGGTAAGCAGTGGGGTACCGCAGGGATCAGTACTTGGTCCACTGCTTTTTAACTTGTTCATTAATGATTTGGAGATGGGAGTAAGCAGTGAAGTGGCTAAATTTGCGGATGATACAAAGTTGTTCAGGGTGGTGAAAACCAGTGAGGATTGTGAGGCACTCCAAGGGGATCTGTCAAGGATGGGCGAGTGGGCGTCAACATGGCAAATGGGGTTCAATGTGGCCAAGTGCAAGGTGATGCACATTGGAGCCAAAAATCCTAAATATAAATACACATTGATGGGGTCTGAACTGGCAGAGACTGAGCAAGAGAGAGATCTTGGAGTTGTAGTGGATAACTCACTGAAAATGTCGAGACAGTGTGTGACTGCAATAAAGAAGGCCAATGCTATGCTGGGGATTATTAGGAAGGGTATTGAAAACAGATCAGCCAATATAATAATGCCCCTATATAAATCAATGGTGAGACCTCATTTGGAATACTGTGTGCAGTTCTGGTCACCACACCTTAAAAAGGATATTATAGCTTTGGAAAAAGTGCAGAAAAGGGCAACTCGAATGATAAAAGGGTTGGAACACTTTCCCTATGAGGAAAGGTTAAAGCGCTTAGGGCTCTTTAGCTTGGAGAAAAGACGACTGAGGGGTGACATGATCGAGGTTTATAAGATTATGCATGGGAAAGAGCAGGTAAAGAAAGAGGTACTTTTCTCCCTTTCTCACAATACAAGAACTCGTGGGCACTCCATGAAACTGCAGAGCGGTCGGGTTAGAACGGATAAAAGGAAGTACTTCTTCACCCAAAGAGTGATTAACACATGGAATTCACTGCCACAGGAAGTGGTGGGTGCTACAAGCATGGACGGCTTCAAAAGGGAATTAGATAAGCATATGGAGCAGAGGTCCATCAGTGGCTATTAGCCACAAGGTATAGCTAGGGGCTCTGGGGCAAGTGATGCTCTGTCTTCTTGGTCCTTGGGGGGGGTGGACCTCCTGATGGCACTGGTATTTCTGGCCACTGTGTGACACAGAGTGTTGGACTGGATGGGCCTTTGGCCTGATCCAACATTGGTTGGACTGGATGGGCCTTTGGCCTGATCCAACATTGGCGTCTCTTATGTTCTTATGTTCTTATGATTTCCCAGATCCCAGTCCAACACTGTAACCAGTGCCCCACTCTGGGTCTATATTACCTGTTCCTCCCTATACAATTTCCATTCTTCGGCAGGTGAGTAATCTATTTTAGGTTGTTTTTTTTCTTGTATTAGTGTGTTCCTAGGACCCGCACACTTTGCCTCAGTTCCATACAACCATCTTAAAGCATTCACCAAACCCTAAGTCATGTCCCCACCTCATTTTTCTAACTCTTAAGATGTTCCTTAGGAGTCTGTTCAGTGTAGTGTTGATGGGACCCAGTGTGATGTAGCAGTCGTGGTGTCGGACTCAGGTCTTGGAGAACCAGGCCCAAATCCTCACTCTGCCGGGAAGCTTGCTGGACGGGGATGGGCACAAACCTGCTCACAAATGAAAGTTCATGACTAATATTGGCTGTTTTGTGAAGCGAGGTTCGTGAACTGAAGGTCCACCACGAACTTGCATGAATTTTAAGGTAGTTCATGGTGATTCATGAAGAGCAGAAAGCAGGGGTTTAAATGGCTCCAAGCCAGTTCGGTGTAGTGGTTAGGAGCACAGATTCTAATGAGGGAGAACTGGGTTTGATTCCCCACTCCTCCACATGTAGTTTCTGGTGTGACCTTGGGTCTCTTATAAGTTCTTTCAGAGCTGTTCTCTCACAAGCCGTTCTTGAAAGAGCTCTCTCATCCCCACCTACCTCACAGGGTGTCCGTTGTAGGGAAGGGGAAAGGAAAGGAGATTGTAAGCCACTCTGAGGCCCCTTCGGGTAGTGAAGGGCAGGGTATAAATCCAGTCTCCTCATCCTTATCCTCCTCCTCCTCCACAAAGACAGTTGAGTGGTGGGGAGCAGAAGTGGGGAGTTTAAATGGTTCCCTGCCAAAAAACTACTGAGAGAGCCAGTTTGGTGTCGTGGTGAAGTGCGCGGACTCTAATCTGGGAGAACTGGGTTTGATTCCCCACTCCTCCACATGCACCTGGCTGGATGACCTTGGGAAAGCCATAGTTCTGATAAGAGCTGTTCTTGAAAAAGAGCCGTTTCTGTCAGAGCTCTCTCAGCCCCACCGACCTCACAGAGTGTCTGTTGTTGGGAGGGGAAGGGAAAGGAGTTTGTGAGCCACTGTGGGACTCCTCTGGGCAGTGAAGGGCCATGGGGTAGAAATCCAATCTCTTCTTCTTCTTCTATTGGTTCATGGTTCAGTTTGTGGTTCACCAACAAACCGAACTGCAAAAATATGGTTCATGCCCATCCCTATTGCTGGATAAATTATGGCTAGTTTCTTTCTCTCATAGTAACTTACAGGGTTCTTGTGAGGATAAGATGGAGGCGAAGCATTGTTAGTGTGTTCCCAGGATCCACATACTTTGTCTCAGTTCCTAGTTCCACACAACTAAGGTTCTTGTACTCCCGAAGGTTCTTGTATTCAAGAAATACATAAAATTCCACGTAGTGGTACTGTAAGTGTTTTCATTTTGAGTGGGCGTGTAAGAGAGGGATTGTGTTCCACCCACTGGGCTGGGAGTTCTAATAGTAAGCCAAAGCACAGGCATCTATTCCTATCACAAGAACCCTGTTGGATCAGGCCTGTGCTCAGGACGCTTCGGAGGCACGTCTTTACACAGCCCAAGAGCTCCAGCCACACATGGTCAGAAGAAAGTATCGGTGCCAGCCAGACGCCTGCAATGTGCGAGCGAATCTGCATCCATGTTTAACATTCGCAGGAACATTCTACTCTGGTCCACTCTGAAGTCTACCTCTGGAAGATTGCGGGGTGGGGGTGGGGAGGTTGTAATCACAAGAGAATGACGCAACTACACAAGGAGAAGGAGAAGAAGAGACTGGATTCATACCCCGCATTTCACTACCCAGGGGAGTCTCAGAGCGGTTTACAAACCCCTTTCCCTCCCCTTCCCTTCCCCACAACAGACACCCTGTGAGGTAGGCGGGGCTGAGAGAGCTCAGACAGAAACAGCTCTTTTTCAAGGACAGCTCTTGTCAGAGCTACGGGTTCCCCAAGGTCATCCAGCCAGGTGCGAGTGGAGGAGTGGGGGAATCACACCTGGTTCTCCCAGATTAGAGTCCGCACACTTAACCACTACACCAAACTGGCATCCATGATGACCAAGCCTTGCTGTATCTGGGCTGGAAAAAGGTGCTTCAAGGCAGCGTCAGAAAGGGGTCGCTTACCGCGAGCAGAGGCAGGAGGCACCTGGGCACAGAGAATGAAGATGAGCCCAACGAAAAGGAAGAGGAGGCAGTGAGTCTTCATGGTGAGGCACTGGTGGATGCCTGGACTCTCCATGTACGCTTTATATCCCAAGCCCAGCAAGGGGCTGGTCACAACGCAGCCCCAGGCAGGCCGAGCAGTGAAGCAACAGGAAACACAGCCGAAGAGCTAGTCTTGTGTAACACTCCTCGAAAAGGTATGCAGCTGAGCAGGACGGGGGGGGGGTACTCTTCCATAGCGTGCATTCCATTTCCAGCCAGTGTGCATTCCATTTCCAGCCAAAGTGCACATTTCCATGGGTGCAAGCACACCGAGCCCCAAAAGCCCCCCCAAATCCTGGTCCTGGAACTCCCGTCTCCCCAAAGAGCAGGATTTCAGGGGGCCTCTCAGGCGCCTGTGGGAAGAGGGAGCTGCAAAAGTCACACTCGGTTGGGCACAACTGTGTCTGCACTGAGCTCCAGGTTTTCTTTGAATTTTCAGTCAAACAAACAAGAAATAGGAAGCATAACATCCGTGGTGGCAAGTCCACACACAAGCATCTAAAAGAGGTTTCCAAATATCTAAAACTATGTCTATACACAATTGTCATACGTTCAGTTTATTGGCTCTCATCCATCTCACAATCTGCTCCAGGCATCTGTTCAGGTCTTACACAGACCCCCCCCTCCGCCTAGTGGTAAGGGGAAACAGGCGTGGGAATAGAGGTCCCCTATATATTGGTGATAAGTTAAAGATAAAGGTTTCCCTTGCTCGAAAGCTGGTCAAATCCGACTGGTCAAAGAAGAAGGGGATGGCAAAGGATGAGATGGTTAGACAGTGTCATCGATGCAACGAACATGAAATTAAGCAAGCTTCAGAGGACAGCGGAAGACAGGAGGGCCTGGCGTGATCTGGTCCATGGGGTCGCGAAGAGTCCGTCTCAACTGTGCGACTGAACAACAACAAAAATATATTGGTGATAAGGTAAAGATAAAGGTTTCCCTTGCTCGAAAGCTGGTCAAATACGACTGGTCAAAGAAGAAGGGGATGGCAAAGGATGAGATGGTTAGACAGTGTCATCGATGCAACGAACATGAAATTAAGCAAGCTTCAGAGGACAGCGGAAGACAGGAGGGCCTGGCGTGATCTGGTCCATGGGGTCGCGAAGAGTCCGTCTCAACTGTGCGACTGAACAACAACAAAAATATATTGGTGATAAGGTAAAGATAAAGGTTTCCCTTGCTCGAAAGCTGGTCAAATCCGACTGGTCAAAGAAGAAGGGGATGGCAAAGGATGAGATGGTTAGACAGTGTCATCGATGCAACGAACATGAAATTAAGCAAGCTTCAGAGGACAGCGGAAGACAGGAGGGCCTGGCGTGATCTGGTCCATGGGGTCGCGAAGAGTCCGTCTCAACTGTGCGACTGAACAACAACAAAAATATATTGGTGATAAGGTAAAGATAAAGGTTTCCCTTGCTCGAAAGCTGGTCAAATACGACTCTAGGGGGTGGTGCTCATCATTCCAAGCCAAAGAGCCAGCATTGTCTGAAGACGTTTCTGTGGCCATGTGGTCGGCATGACTACACACCGAGGCGCATGGAACGCTGTTACCTTCCCACCGAAGCAGGTACCTATTTATCTCCTTGCAATTTCTCGCTTTCGAACTGCTAGGTTGGCAGGAGCTGGGGCCAGAGACGGGAGCTCACTCTGCCACGTGGCACTCGGGTCTCGAACTGCCAAACTACAGACCTTCCAGTCTGCAGCTCGGTGTCTTAACCTCTGAAATCCAGCTTCGATTCCCCACTCAGGCGATGGATGCTAGCTGGGCAACCTTGGGCCAGTCGCATGCTCTCAGCCTAACCTACCTCACAGGGTTGTTGTGAGGGTAAAAATGGAGGAGAGGAGACTAGTGTAAGCTGCTTTGGGTCTCCATTGGGGAGAAAGGCGGGATATAAATCATTTCTCCCATTCATAGTAGGCAAAAGTGTGTAGGAAAACAGTTTCACCCTTACGAGGTGCTACTGTGTTGCAATCACCATGTAATAACTTGTCATATCAGGTTTGGCAAGGATGTTAAATATCTTGAAAGAAACATCAAGGCCAAGAAAGAGCCACACATTGTTTTTACATCTCCTTTAGGCAAAGCGAGGCAGAGGTTCTTTTCTATATCCTGCTGGGAGGGTGGATGGTGAGATTTGTAAATATCAGTAAGGATGCAGATTTCGGAGCCTAAGGAAGCCAACAACTGAACTGACACACACTGTTCTCAGCCCCTCCCCAGTATCTGCAGCACAAGGCTGAGCATTGTCCAGGTTTGCAGGGTTCCTGGTTGGATCGCTCTAGTAAGTTATGTGGAGTGCTATGCCCGGAATCCCTATATAAATAACTAGGAAGAATGCCCGTTGTGGAACTGAAGACAACGGGGCACTAGCCTGGCCACGAGTGAGGTCGCCATCTCCATCTGGCCCCCCCACGGCAAAGCTGGCCATCCTGCCCTGCATGGTTGGGGCTCCGGCGGGCCAAGGCGCCTGGCCTCCCCCCGCCCGCTCGAGGTGCCAGCGGGGGAAG
>NW_015160299.1:240320-247575 GCF_001447785.1 Gekko japonicus
TAGAGTTGTAGTAGATAACTCACTGAAAATGTCGAGACAGTGTGTGACTGCAATAAAGAAGGCCAATTCTATGCTGGGGATTATTAGGAAGGATATTGAAAACAGATCAGCCAATATCATAATGCCCCTATATAAATCAATGGTGCAACCTCATTTGGAATACTGTGTGCAGTTCTGGTCACCACACCTTAAAAAGGATATTATAGCTTTGGAAAAAGTGCAGAAAAGGGCAACTCAAATGATAAAAGGGTTGGAACACTTTCCCTATGAGGAAAGGTTAAAGCGCTTAGGGCTCTTTAGCTTGGAGAAACAACGACTGAGGGGTGACATGATTGAGGTTTATAAGATTATGCATGGGAAAGAGCAGGTAGAGAAAGAGGTACTTTTCTCCCTTTCTCACAATACAAGAACTCGTGGGCACTCCATGAAATTGCTGAGCGGTCGGGTTAGAACGGATAAAAGGAAGTACTTCTTCACCCAAAGAGTGATAAACACATGGAATTCACTGCCACAGGAAGTGGTGGGTGCTACAAGCATGGACGGCTTCAAAAGGGAATTAGATAAGCATATGGAGCAGAGGTCCATCAGTGGCTATTAGCCACAAGGTATAGATAGGGGCTCTGGGGCAAGTGATGCTCTGTCATCTTGGTGCTTGGGGGGGTCAACAGTGGGAGGGCTTCTAGTGTCCTGGCCCCACTGGTGGACTTCCTGATGGCACTGGTATTTCTGGCCACTGTGTGACACAGAGTGTTGGACTAGATGGGCCTATGGCCTGATCCAACATTGGCGTCTCTTATGTTCTTATGGTGAGGGGTCTGGAGACCAAGCCCTATGAGGAAAGGCTGAAGGAGCTGGGTATGTTTAGCGTGGAGAGGAGACGACTGACAGGTGATATGAGAACCATCTTCAAGTACCTGAAGGGCTGTCTATATGATGGTGCGGAGTTGTTTTCCATTGCCCCAGAAGGTCGGACCAGAACCAATGGGTTGAAATTAAATCAGAAGAGCTTTCGGCTAAACAATAGGAAGAACTTCTTGACAGTTTGGTGTAGGAGAGCCAGTTTGGTGTAGTGGTTAAGTATGTGGACTCTTATCTGGGAGAACCGGGTTTTATTCCCCACACCTCCACTTGCAGCTGCTGGATAACCTTGGGCAAGCCGTAGTTCTGTTAGAACTGTCCTTAAAAGAACAGTTCTGGAAAGAGCCATCAGCTCTCTCTGGAAAGAGCTCTCTCAGCCCCACCTACCTCCCAGGGTGTCTGTTGTGGGGAGGGGAAGTGAAAGGAATTTGTAAGCCACTCTGAGACTTAGTTTGCTCTTGAGCCATCCTTCCTGAGCTAAGGCAAGAATGTGTGAGCCGGATGCTAAACAACTGTGAGCTGGCTCACACTAACTCTAAGAGGTTTTCAAACAGAGGCTAGATGGCTACCTGTCAGCAATGCTGACTCTGTGAACTTGGGCAGATCATGAGAGGGAGGGCAGGAAGGGTTGCCTCAGTGCTTAGTTCTCAGGGCCCTTTCTTACACGCCCAGGGAAATGCTAATCAACACGTTGGGGTCAGGAAACAATTTTTTGCAGGCCAATTTGGCCAGGGAACCTGGAGGTTTTTTGCTATCATCTGGGCATGGAACTGCTGTCACTGGAGGTGCAGAGGGGGAGGTATTTGTGAATTTCCTGCATGGTGCAGGGGGTTGGACTAGATGACCCTGGAGATCCCCTCCAACTCTATGATTCTATGACTCATCACCACAAGCACCTCAGTGAACCAAGGAACATTCCAGGCTCTTCAGGAAGGAGCAGGGTACACCAGAGCAACCGTGTCCACAGCCAGGGACACCTGTGTATTCCACAAATCAGCCACAAATGCCACAGGAGTGTCAGCCTTGCTGACCAGAAAATTCCCAAGAGACATCAGGAAACCATCCGTTCCATCAGTCTCCTGAGATGGACCATCCTAGCTGCACCCCCCACCCCACCCTCATGGAGGTTCACCTGGTCGGTTCATGAAAAGGCCAGACTGGAAAATTCCCCCATACCAAGCCATGTGCTTTATTCCTAGAGAGAACCAGGTCAGACATATCCCCTGCCATACGCATAGGGACAGAACATTCCGGAACAGCCCCACAATGGTCATGACAGCGATGAAGTCCTCAGCCAATCCCACCAGGGTGACCCGGGCTTGGACCTTGACAGTCCTAAGGACTACAAACCTCAGAGTCCTTGATACCGAATTGGAGACTGCCTCTGTCAGCTCCGTTACGGTGACCCCCTCAGGCAACGGTTACAACGGTGAACAGAATCTTGCAACAGATCGTCTTCCTGAATTCAGGTAAGGAACTGGTTCTTCCCTGGAGAACTTTGTGGTGAGCCAAGCTCAACTTCTCCAAACCACCGATCCATGCCTCTTTCAAAAGGGGTTCAGTTCCATGAAACCGGGCAAAACAGGAACCAGACTGCCATTGTCAGCTTATGGATCACTATTCAAACTCAAACTCAAATACCTTTTATTGGCATACAATATTAGAAGATGGATCACTATTATGGATCATCTGTCTTACTGAGACTCGAGGTGGGTTACCTGGTCAGCAGGATTGATTTCAGTAGAAATCTGAAGCAAAGCTCTCCTCTGTACAAAACAATAAGTGTTAAATACGATCTGTTAAACAATGAAAAACATAGTACTGCATAAGCAGAAACACAGTGCATCATCCAGGACCAAACTGTTATGATGTAGCCTGATGGCCATGATGAAAACACCCTCCTGAACTGTTCTGTGCTCCAGAATCTGTGAAATGCGAGCAGTAAGGCCGTCTTCCTCACCTCCTCAGGCAGGCCACTCCATGGGGTGGGGGCCACTATGGAGAAGACAAGTGTACTGTGTATTTGAAGAAGTGTGCATGCACATGAAAGCTTACACCCAGAATAACACTTTGGGTATCTGAAGAAATGTGCATGCACATGAAAGCTAATCCCCGGAATAAAGCTTCATTGGTCTTAAAGGTGCCCATTGGTCTTAAAGGTGCCCAAACTACTCAAACTTTCTTCATGTGTACAGGCAGTTGTTGATCTTGCCGATTTGCAGGGAGTCCTTGCCAGTGTTCCCTCTAAGCTGAGTTAGTGTGAGTTCGCTCACAGTTTATTAGCCTCCAGCTCACGCATTTTTGCCTTCACTCAGGAAGGATGGGGCTCCAGAGCAAACTAATTGATGCAGCAGCCCAATCGCTCGCTCACCACTTTCATGCCAGTTACAAAGTAGAATTTGTGCTCATAAGACTGGACAGCTTAGAGGGAGCATTGGTCCTTGCAGAAGGTGCTGCTCAGATGAGTGAAGTTCTTGTGGTGGGATGTAGGGGCAGAGGCAGTCTGGCAGATATGAGAGTCCAAGACGGAATCGCAAGTATTGCAACTGGGCTAGCGTATGGCACACGCAAGAATGATTCTCACAATACAAGAACTCGTGGGCACTCAATGAAATTGCTGAGCCGTCGAGTTGGAACAGATAAAAGGAAGTTCTTCTTCACCCAAAGAGTGATGAACACATGGAATTCACTGCCACAGGAAGTGGTGGCAGCTACAAGCATGGATGGCTTCAAGAGGGAATCGGATAAACGTATGGAGCAGAGGTCCATCAGTGGCTCTTAGCCACAAGGTATAGATAGGAACTCTCGGTCTGGGGCAAGGGATGCTCTGTATTCTTGGTGCTGCGGGGGGGAAGCAGTGGGAGGGCTTCTAGTGTCCTGGCCCCACTGCTGGACCTCCTGATGGTCCCTGGTATTTTTGGCCACTGTGTGACATAGTGTTGGACGGGATGGACCACTGGCCTGATCCAACACTGGCTTCTCTTATGTTCTTCTTATTATTATTTTTTGCAAATATTTATTTATTGCAATTTTCTTATGCATTACATCATGCATACAAAGTATTTCGGACATTTCCGATTGTCAGAGTCAACAAAATCTCAGTTTATACAGTATTTTCTCTCATCCACTTGTAAAACAGTTCCCATCTACTGTTAAATAAATCCATGTCCTTGTTCTCTAAGATTGTAGTCAATTTATCTATTTCGACTACTTCCTGAACTTTGTTAATCAATTCTCTACGTAATGGTATCCTCTCAAGTTTCCAGTTTTTGGCGAATACAATACGTGCTGCTGTAATAATAAATCCCATAGCATATTTTTCTTCCTTTTTCAACTTATCTAGCATTATGTTGCTTTACCTTTTTCATCTAATAGGGTTTCGTAAGTTAAGAGCTCTATATTTTTCGTTAGGGGGTTTTTTATAAAGGCTTCTAGAGGGGAGAGCCACCTGGGGGTTTTGAGATAGTATTTATTTTTAATCACTTGCCAGATTTTATTTAGTGCACCTCTAACAGTATGTTGGTTAAATTTCCTGTGTATTTTATCCTTGTCATAGCCTATATATGCGTGCCACCCCCTATCCAAGTCAAAGCCTTCTAGCGTCAACATTCTCTTATTTTCTAGAATGATCCATTCCTTTATCCAAGACATTGCGGCAGCAGAATAGTATAGCTTCCAATTTGGGAGTTTCAGACCTCCTTTTTCTTTTCGGTCTTGTAAAACCTTCCATTTTATCCGTGGAGTCTTGTTGGCCCATACAAATTTTCTACATATTTTATCCAGCTCATTAAATATTTTCGTATTTCTCAGAACCGGAATATTCTGCACCAAAAACAGAAATCTCGGAAGTACATTCATTTGTAATACTGCTATTCTCCCCATAAAGGATATTAGGAGGTTTCTCCATTTTATTAAGTCCTTTGTTATATCCATTAAGAGCTTAACGTAGTTGTCCTCGATTAGTGTATTATTTCTTTTGGATATAGTTATTCCTAGGTATTTAATTTTAGTAACAGCTTTCATTTGAGATATCTTTTCTATCTGCTCGATTTGGTGTGTTGTACAGTTTTTAGTTAACATATTCGTCTTTTTGTAATTTATTTTTAGCCCTGCCACCTCTCCATATTTCTCGATTACTTCCAATAACACTGGTATAGAGTCCACTGGGTCTTCCACCACGAAAACCAAATCGTCCGCGAAGGCCTGCAGCTTATACGTTTCATTTAGTATCTTTAATCCTTTTATTCTATCATTGCCTCTTATCAGATCTGTTAATGTTTCCAGCATAAAAATAAACAGTAACGGTGATAATGGACACCCTTGTTTTGTGTCCTTTTATATTTGAATATATTGTGTCGTGTCTCCATTTACTATCACTTTAGCGGACTGTTTGGAATATATCGCTCTTATCATCGTGTAGAAATTTTCTCCACATTCCCAGTTAGCTAGCTTCTGTAGCATAAAGTCCCAAGATACTCTGTCGAAAGCCTTTTCGGCATCTAGAAAGATTAAGGCTAGCTGGTCACTTGGGTGCAATTCATAGTATTCCAATATATTCATAATTGTTCTTAGGTTACTTTTCATTTGTCTGTTGGGCAGAAATCCTGTCTGATCTTTATGTATTATTTCCGCTAGGACCTTTTTTAGTCTTGTGGCTATTATAGTTGCATATATTTTATAGTCCACATTGAGCAATGATATAGGCCGATAGTTCTTGATTTACTTTGCATCTGTATTTGCTTTGTGGATTAGAGTAATCAGGGCTTCATTCCAAGATTGTGGCATTCTTCCTCCTTGTACAATTTCTCTTATGTTCTTATAAGAGGGAATTAGATGAACATATGGAGCAGAGGTCCATCAGTGGCTCTTAGCCACAAGGTATAGATAGGAGCTCTCAGTCTGGGGCAAGGGATGCTCGGTATTCTTGGTGCTTGGAAGGGGGGTCAACAGTGGGAGGGCTTCTAGTGTCCTGGCCCCACTGATGGACCTCCTGATGGCCCCTGGTATTTTTGGCCACTGTGTGACATAGTGTTGGACGGGATGGACCACTGGCCTGATCCAACACTGGCTTCTCTTATGTTCTTATAAGAGGGTCTTGGATGAACATATGGAGCAGAGGTCCATCAGTGGCTATAAGCCACAAGGTATAGATAGGATCTCTCAGTCTGGGGGCAAGGGATGCTCTGTATTCTTGGTGCTTGGGGGGGCAACAGTGGGAGGGCTTCTAGTGTCCTGGCCACACCGCTGCTGGACTTCCTGGTGGCCCCTTGTCTTTCTGGCCCCTGTGTGACATAGAGCGTTGGACCGGATGGGCCATTGGCCTGATCCAACACTGGCTTCCCTTATGTTCTTATGTTCAGGCATGGCTTCCTCTTTGCTGCCTGACTGCCATAAACGATGGGTCTGTCAACAGCCATGGTAGTCAAAGGGAACTTCTATGCCAAAGGCAGCACACCCGAGAGAAGATGGGGACAAATATCTCCATGCCATCCTTGCAAGCCTAGGGTTGCCAGCTCTGGGTTGGAAAATTCCTGGAGATTTTAGGGATGGAACCAGGGAAGGGCGGGGTTTGGGGAGAGGAGGGACCTCAGCCATGTTCGATGCCATACTATCCACCCTTGTTAGCAGGGGAATGGATTTTCTGCCATTTCCCCCAGGGGAGCTGATCTCTGTTGTCTGGAAATCAGTTGTCATTCCATGAGATCTCCAGGCCCCACCTGGAGGTTGGCAACTAGACCAAGACCGAAGGCAGTGGCCAGGTGGACCTTTGACCTAGTCCAGAAGGGAAATTCATATGTGCAGCAAATGCGCAGGTAGAAAAACCAGGCGCCGATGTGGTGACCTTTTCCAGCTTCCTTCCTGCTCCACAAACGCACCGTCTGTCATTGAGCCTTAGGCAGAGTCAGGCGACTAAGTGCCACCGCCTGCCATTTTGGGGAGATGTGTCAGATCAGGGGCTAGGGCAAGCAACAAGTGCTGGTTACCCAACAGGAGGAGGAGGAGGAGGAGGTTAGTTTGAGCCCAGTTCACCAGCCTGTCAAGACCGTCCGGTATCTTCATTCTGTCTTCTGCTGTATTTGGTACCCCTCCCAATGAAGAAGAAGAAGAAGAAGAAGAAGAGGAGGAGGAGGAGGAGGAGGAGATTTATTTCAATTTATATCCCACCCTCCTTCCCAGGCAGGCTTGCATTAAAAAGTTAAAATGCATTAAAACACAGATGACGGATGTCATAACAAATAAAGTGCTGGCGGCCGTAAGATATTACATAGTGATCCCAGCAGCCCATGGTAGAATGGTGACAAGGGAGTACGGCCAAAGTCAGTTTCCGGCATATCGCAGGCTGTTGGTCTGTGTCTTAAGGCTTTGAAATATTTCTGATGAGCTATCTCAGGTTTCA
>NW_015160300.1:0-4135 GCF_001447785.1 Gekko japonicus
GATGGAAGAGACTGGGATATTACACGCAGGCACACCCCCACACACCCCCTTCATGTCCCTCTCGATGGAAGAGACTGGGATATTACACGCAGACGCACCCCCACACACCCTCTTCATGTCCCTCGCATCAAGGAACGGGAAACCGAAGTCGCCACCCTTTCGCAAAACCTAGAACTCCAGACCGCGCCCTCGAGAACGTAGGAGGGGCACCTGCATTCGATCGCTTACTGTGGATTCGAATCTGGGGGAAGCAACTCTGTGCTGAGCCCAGGGAATCCCGCGAAACCGAGTCCGGAGCAGAAAGAAGGGCTCTCCGGTGGGACTTTGGCCCCGTGGCCCCTTCCGCAATCGGGGCGGCGACTGAGGCATACAGAAGGACCCGGCTAAGGTTTCCAGGCACTATAATGATCCCTTTTAAAAAGACGTCGCGTCTGCCTTCCGAAGCCATTCTCCCTCTCCCCTTCTAGTCCAGGAAACATGAGCGGATTCTTACTGTTACTATTTAGTCATGCCGGCCACATGACCACGGAAACGTCTTCGGACAGCGCTGGCTCTTCGGCTTGGAAACGGAGATGAGCACCGCAACCCTACAGTCGGACTCGACTGGCTTTCGAGCAAGGGAAACCTTTACCTTTTACTGTTACTATAACACCTTATTTTGGGGATTTTGAGTCGGGGAGGACCCGTTGGCTCACTCCCTACAGAAAGAAGAGCGGAGGCGTGCGAGACTGGCGCCATCCAGGTACAAATTCTTCCGTTCATAGGGACTGTCTGTCTAAGAGCCCGTTCCTGTACCTCCAGCGCCACTTCTCTCCACGCCAAGCATTTGCTTCGCCTCTGGCTGGGGATCGCTCTTGAGAGACGCTCCCTTGCCCGTTTCAAGTCTTCCCTTTCTCCCCCGACTCCTTCCAAAGCAACTTCCAAAGGCTGCTCCCCGAATCGGCTCCCCCTGCACGGCTGGCTCCCATTGCGGTGGGGGAGAAAACGGTTCCCAAACGGTTGGCGCTCAGCGACTCCTCCGTCGCCACCTCGCCTGCTCTCCGGAATCTTCCCACCTACGGGGCACCCAGCTGCCAGGCCCAAAAGCTTGTTTATGCGAAGAATTTCTTCTTTCTTAAAAGGGCGATGGCGGGCCGGATTCTCCGGGGCCTGCGAGGGGGGAGGCGGAGTTTGCGAGGGTTTGTCGTGTGCGTGCATGTGCGCGCGCAGAAAGCCAAGGCATTCGGGCTGCTTTTCCTACGGATTATTCAGGTTCATTCGCATAGTTGCGTTCAATGATAGCGGACCTCAGATCTTTTTTTTTGTAGGTCTGATATTTCCCCAAGATCGGCTTCACTGGACTAGAGGGCTCGTTTTCACAAACGGGTTCGGGCGTGTCATAGGTAACAACCGGAATGTTATAGGTATCTTCCATAGCATCCAGAACTGACCACTGACATTGACAGGATGCTGTGTGAGGGATCAGGGGGCTCTGTTTTCTCCTAGTAGCAGGAGATGCAGCCAGCCCTGCTGCTCCCAATCCAAGAGATTGGGAGCCCCATGAGATCTGCTTCTGTTTTGGCTTTTGCACTCCATCTTAGGGTGGCCGGTGAGTACAAGAGAAAAGCCAGATCCTGTAATACCGCTACTGCAAGACTGATGCAGGAAGGTCTGTTGGTCTGCAGGACCCCACACACTCAAGCAGCCATGAGAATATGCCCTGATCCTCCATCCATTATTCTGACTTTCTGGAAGTGGCTTCAGGCATTTGGCAAGCGGGGTCAACAGGAGGTGTGGGTGAGCCAGAGGAGTGCTTCCAAATGTTTGCTCCGGTGTGCAGTGTCCAAAGGGCAGGGTTCTGCATTGCAGACTTATCCCTTAATGGAGCCACATGCTCTCCTTTGCACCTGAAGGGTCTATAACCTCAGCTTGTGGGTTCTGCGGGGCAGAACTTGGAATGAAACTTGCAATAATTCAAAGAGGATAAAAGATTTCTACTTTTCACTTGACATCATATCATGTAACAAAAGCGTAGAACTTAGTAACACAATAGAACAATGACCTTTTAGAGTCCAAACAATTAACTTTTCCCTTCTTCACAGCTTGTCACACACACACACACACCCAAGTCCATCTCTTTCCTCTTATTGGTGGCCCAAGAAGTCTCCAGCTGAACACTCTGTGCACCGGGTGGCTCCCAAGATGAAGGCCCCAAATGAACTCCCTATTAGATAGGTAAAGGTAAAGGTTTCCCTTGCTCGAAAGCCAGTCGAATCTGACTCTAGGTTTTCCATGGTCATGTGGCCGGCGTAACTAAACGCTGAGGCACACGGAACGCTGTTACCTTCCCACCAAAGTGGTCCCTATTTATCTACTTGCAATTTCTTGCTTTTGAACTGCTAGGTTGGCAGGAGCTGGGGCCAGAGACGGGAGCTCACTCCGTCATGCGGCACTCGGGTCTTGAACTGCTGAACTACCGACCTTCCAGCCTGCAGTTCAGCGTCTTAACCACTGAGCCACTGCAGCTCCTCCCCATTAGATAACCCAGCCCTAAAACAATAATTCTGAAATTTGCCATTTAGAACAAAAGTTTCCCTCCCTTTCCAGTTTCCATGGGGAAAAAACATAGTTACCTGAAACAACGTGTTAAGAGCCTATTGCTGATTTCAGACAGCCTATGTATTCCGTTTCAGGAACTGGTTACGAACGGGGTTTTTCTGTCATTTCAGACAGACTCGTTTTAGTAACTGGTTCCTAACGGAATATATTTACCTGTTCAGACAAACACGCTCCTGTCCGGTCTGGGGAGAGTTGGGGGCCTGAAATGTTGTTGACTCAGACTGCTTTCTTCTGATCTTCAATCCTTCCCACCGCTTCTGAAGCACTGTGGGGTGCTGTATAAAATGCCCCGTAGCGCTTCCTGCAATGACTTTTTTCCACGCCTCTTTTCTCCCCGCACGCAATCGTCCTCTTTTTTTTTAACATTCTATTGGGAGCGCTATGGCGCTGAAGCAGGACCACAAGCCAGCGCCATGGCAACCAATGTTCCCTCTAAGCTGTGAAGTCTTGTGAGCAAAAATTCTGCCTTGTGAGCTTCTGGCATTAAAGTTGTGAGTGAGTGATTTGGCTACTGCATAAATTAGTTTGCTCTGCAGTCATCCCTCCTGAGCTAAGACAAAAATCTGTGAGCTGGAGGCTAAAGAACTGTGAGCTAGCTCACACTAACTCAGCTTAGAGGGAACACTGATGGCAACCCCACTGAGATCCCTGTTCAGTCAAAATTCTTGAGAGCAATTTTACAAGCCCCCAATGGGGTTCCAAATGCTCTTATTTGTATAGAGACAGGTATGGTCACAGTTGAGGCAAGGCTATGGATTCCGGTGACAACGTTTTGGCTAAAGCTAGCTTTCCTACCCAAGGGATTGGCAAGTCCAATGATGTTAGATCACTGTGAACCACCTTGGTTTAAGATGCCAGAGAAGAAATTAGCCTCTTAGGGCTTGTCTAAACAATTTTTGTGCTCTATGGGTTACGAAAAGGCCAAGTTTATGGCAAAACAGAGAATGCTGGATATCTCAAGACAACACGATTTAAGCATGATAGGGAAATGGCAAGCCCTCTCGGCTCCAGATAACAGAGTAATCCCTATGCCCTACCTCTCCCGTTTACTAAATCAGGACTCCAGAAGAACATCTACACTAATGCGCTGGGATGTACTCCCATCTGCAGTCCTGGAAAGAAAATTTAATAAAGCTGCTTACGAACAAAGGATATGTCCCTGTTGTGCAGATGGTATTGAGTCTATAGAACACGTAATATTTGACCCTATGCCCTACCTCTCCCGTTTACTAAATCAGGACTCCAGAAGAACATCTACACTAATGCGCTGGGATGTACTCCAATCTGCAGTCCTGGAAAGAAAATTTAATAAAGCTGCTTACGAACAAAGGATATGTCCCTGTTGTGCAGATGGTATTGAGTCTATAGAACACGTAATATTTGATTGTAAGGCATATAGCAACATCCGCGAATCTCTCTCTTTCTCTAAGACGCTTCCTCGTTCTCGTAGGCAAAGAATCTGCCTTTTAAGAAATTTGCTATCGGATAGGCGGGCAGAAGTTACTCATTGGGTGGCTAGGTTTGGATGGCTTGCCCT
>NW_015160300.1:8421-14943 GCF_001447785.1 Gekko japonicus
ACTCTATGGCATTCTGTTCAGCTGAGGCCTCTCCCTTCCCCAAACTCTGGTTTCTGTAGACTCCACCACAAAATCTCCAGGAATTTCCCAACCTGGAACTGGCAACCCTAGTCAGGACTGACCCCAATGAGTTCCCCACAAAGGCCTGGAAAGGGCCTCCCCCCCACACACACACCTTTTCACTGACAGAATCAAGCTTGGTTGCCTAACAACAGGCACTTAGGGGAAAGTAAGGTTGCTAGCTCTGAGTAGGGAAATACCTGGATATTTGGGGGGTGGATCCTGTGGAGGGCAGGGTTTGGGGAGGGGAAGGACTCAGCAGAGTATAGTTCCATAGGGTCTATCCTTCAAAGCAGCCATTTTCTACAGGGGAACTGATCTCTGTCATCTGGAGATTAATTGTAACAGCAGGAGATCTCCAGGTCCCACCTGGAGGTTGGCAACCCTGGGGGAAAGAGAACCACACAGCAGGAAGAAAAGAGAGTGGTTTGATGGCCTCTGGCCCACCTCAGTAGCTAGCCAGCCAGGCAGGAGCCAAATAGGAGGAGCATCTTCATCAGGAGAGAGAGCTGTTTTGGCAGTTTATTTTGACAGGCAGGGAAGAGTGGCCAAACTGGCAGTGGGCGGGAAAGAGGAACAGACCCAGCCCCCAGCCAATGGCACATGAGTACTCTTCAGTGACAGTTGACAGGCGAATGGCTGATGGAGCACACAGCACAGCCAAGGGGAGAGCTGGAAAAGGGGCTAATACATCAGGGCTTTTATGGCTCCGGTCACACGGAGCATTAGCCACGCTACAGAGATAGGCAGATTTTCCGGGCATGATCACACCACCACATCTGGGAAGTGTAGAGCTCCCGTGGCTCATCCAAGGCTTCCCGCTGAAGATGCGGTTTAAAAAACTAGTACCTCCGAGGTACTAGTTTCCAGAAACCGCGAGGCAAGGGTGGGCGTCTGATCGTGTTTCCGGTGGTAGTTAGTGGCATCAAGCGCCCACCCATGTCCCGTCAAGGGTTTTTTCCCCCAAGTCTCCAGGATGCGCAAAAGCACCCAACAGCACATGCGCACAAGGAGGAAGAAGCGTTGGCCACAGAAGGAGGAGGAGGAACACCGGGGGGCGGAGCAGCCGTCGTGGAAGACCGGGGCACCCTGCAGAGGGGGTGGCAAAGCCAAGTGGAGAGAGGCGGGGGGCGGCGCTTCACTCTGGTGGGGGGGGTGGTCCTTGAGGGCAGGGGCGGGTTTCTGCAATTATTATTATTTTTTTGGGGGGGGGGGAGATTCTACCCAAAATTTCCTTAGTTATCAGAAACTCTGAAATGACCCCCCATTCCAGTATTCCCTGACATGGATTTGATTGGTATGAGCCCATCTGGGGAGGGCAGGTTATAAATTTAACAGTAAATAAATAAATAAATTGTATTTAAGAGACTTGGGAGAGGAAAGAGAACAAGGTATAAATATACTCAACATAGCAAATTGATGCCTATTACTAATTAAAAGCCATCAACATGAAATAAGTGTTTAAAATATATGTCAGACTCCTGCAACAATCAGAACCAACAACTCACTTCTTCAGATTCTCCATCTGTAAGGATAGACTTGGGAGAGGAAAGAGAACAAGGTATAAATATACTCAACATAGCAAATTGATGCCTATTACTAATTAAAAGCCATCAACATGAAATAAGTGTTTAAAATATATGTCAGACTCCTGCAACAATCAGAACCAACAACCCACTTCTTCAGATTCTCCGTCAGTAAGGATGAGGAAAGACTAAACTCCCCAGGGAGAGAATTCCCTAACCTCTTCGTCACCAGAGAGCAAAGCCTGTTCTATGTACAGGAGTGTACAGGTAAACTACTGAGCCTGAAAGGGCCAGTGTATATATTTAATGGAATCCACCATTAAAGCTCTTCATGGATTGTATCACTTTCAGCTGTAGGTAGAAGTCTGACTTGTTTGGAAATCTCTCCCACGCAAAACAAAACAAAAGCAAACAGTTTATGGACATAGAAAATTGATATGTCAGTCCTGACTGAACCCCTTCTTCTGGCAGATCTTCTGTGTACCTATTACATGTATTGTTGTAATTTATATTACAACAAAAGATGGCAAGAATACACAGAAGAACTATACAAGAAAGACCTCGATGTCCTTGACAACCACGACGGTATAATCACTGACCTCGAGCCAGACATCCTGGAATGTGAAGTTAAATGGGCCTTAGAAAGCATTAGTAACAACAAAGCTAGTGGAGGTGATGGTATTCCAGCTGAGCTATTCAAAGTCTTAGAAGAGGATGCTGTTAAAGTTCTGCACTCCATTTGCCAGCAAATTTGGAAAACGCAACAGTGGCCACAGGATTGGAAAAGATCAGTATACATTCCAATCCCAAAGAAGGGCAACGCCAAGGAATGTTCAAACTATCGCACAATTGCACTCATATCACACGCTAGCAAGGTCATGCTCAAGATCCTACAAGCTAGGCTTCAACAGTACATGGATAGAGAACTGCCAGAAGTACAAGCTGGGTTTCGAAGAGGTAGAGGAACTAGAGATCAAATTGCCAACATTCGCTGGATTATGGAGAAAGCAAGAGAGTACCAGAAAAATATCTACTTCTGCTTCATTGACTATGCTAAAGCTTTTGACTGTGTGGATCACAACAAACTATGGCAGGTCCTTAAAGAGATGGGAGTACCAGACCACCTCACATGTCTCTTGAGAAACCTGTATAAGGGCCAAGAAGCGACAGTTAGAACCGGATACGGAACAACTGATTGGTTCAGCATAGGAAAAGGAGTACGACAAGGATGTATATTGTCACCTTGCTTATTTAATATATATGCAGAGTACATCATGCGAAATGCTGGCCTGGATGAATCACAAGCGGGAATTAAGATTGCTGGGGAAAAGATCAACAACCTCAGATATGCAGATGATACCACTCTAATGGCTGAAAGTGAAAAGGATCTAAAGAGCCTCTTGCTCAGAGTAAAAGAGGAGAGCGCAAAAGTGGGCTTGAAGCTCAACATCAAAAAAACTAAGATCATGGCATCCGGCCCCATCACTCCTTGGCAAATAGAAGGGGAAGTCGTGGAAGTAGTGACAGACTTCACGTTCCTGGGATCCCAGATCACCGCAGACTGTGACTGCAGCCATGAAATTAAAAGACGCCTGCTCCTTGGGAGGAAAGCGATGGCGAACCTAAACAGCATGATAAAAAGTAGAGACATCACCCTGCCAACAAAAGTCCGCATGGTCAAAGCAATGGTATTCCCAGTAGTCATGTATGGCTGCGAGAGCTGGACTATAAGGAAGGCCGAGCGCCGAAGAATAGATTCTTTTGAACTATGGTGCTGGAGAAGACTCTTGAGAGTCCCTTGGACTGCAAGAAGAACAAATCAGTCAATCCTCAAAGAAATCAACCCTGACTGTTCCCTGGAAGGCCAGATAATGAAACTGAAGCTCAAATACTTTGGCCACCAAATGAGAAGGGAGCACTCACTGGAGAAGACCCTGATGCTGGGAAAGATTGAAGGTCAAAGAAGACGGGGACGGCAAAGGATGAGATGGTTAGACAGTGTCATCAATGCAACGAACATGAAATTGAGCCAACTTCAGAGGACAGCGGAAGACAGGAGGGCCTGGCGGGACATGATCCATGGGGTCGCGAAGAGTCGGACTCGACTGTGCGACTGAACAACAAAATATCTATATGATGATATCCGATTGCCTTTTTTTAAAAAAGCCCCCTGGTGGCAGGGAGGAAGCAATTGGGACAGTGTCGGGAAATGGCCACCATCCAGACCTTCCTGCAAGCTTTCATAAAACTCCCAAGTAAACCGTGTTCTAGAAAGATCAATGAAAAGCCAGGGAATAATCAGGAGGCGCACAAATGCCCCAGAATATAATGAGGAAGCAGACTAAAACTGACTTCCAAACACAGTCGAACCCGGGGCTGGTAATCCATGTGGAAATGGCTGCTCCCTGAGCAAAGGAAAAGCTCAGATTGTGACCAGGGGACTGGGTGAGGGACAGATATATGAGGGAGCCTGACTAGTTGACTGTTAAGAGCAGGTCATTTCCTGCCGGAGCGTGGCAGAGCCGCGCTCCGGCAGTAAGGAGCCCAGGGCACACATACACCCTACCACCATTCCTGGCCTGCCTGCATTCCCTGCAGTGAGCTGGCTGGAGAAGGGGAGGGGAGGCAGGCAGACGTGCCCCCCCCTTTCCCTGAGCCTCTCCACTTTTGCAGAGAAACTCAGGGAAGGGGGGGATTTAAATGCCTTTTTTTCCTTTCCCCAGATGGGGAAGGGAGAGAAAGGCATTCTAAACATGCCTGGGTTCCCTGCCTGAAGATCATGGCATGCTTTCATGCCTGCCCTTTGTCAGGGTGTGTTTCATAAGCAAATGAGTTATGCAAATAAGCTCCTGCACCTCTTTTTCTATGAAATGACCCCTGGTTAAGAGTGGAAAGAAACAGTAGCTCTGGAGCCTCTTCTGAAGTTTCCAAAGGTGGACATTGAGAGGATAGTAGAATCTGTGCAGGAGTTTGCGGGGGCACTCTGTCCCCCGATTTCTGTGCACTGATGATCGTAAGGAGATTTTAATTAGCCACCTCCCTTCTACTCAAACTGACCTTTTTGATGGCTCTGCATCTGAAGTGGTTGCAAACCATAGTTTAGAAAGGAGTGGGCATATAGACAGATGGAGAACCAAGTCAAATGAGATGGGGACAGCCATACATGTCCAGATGTGAAGTGAAGTGAAGCAGCAGAGGGGGAGGATGTTAATTTTTACAACCAAAGGTTTGTGTGGCTCAGGTAGAGTTCATGTGAGCTAGCTCACCCTTTTTTAGCCTCCGGCTCACATATTTTGTCTTAGAAGGATGGCTCCAGAGCAAAGGAGCCAAATCACAAGCCAAATCACTCGCTCACAACTTTAACGCAGGTAGCTCGCAAAGTAGAATTTTTGCTCACAAGACTCCACAGCTTAGAGGGAGCGTTGCTTGTCACCAGTGTTCCCTCTAAGCTGAGTTAGTGTGAGCTAGCTCACAGTTTTTTAGCCTCTGTCTCACACATTTTTGTCTCAGCTCAGGAAGGATGGCTCCAGAGATAACTAATTCATGCAGGAGCCAAATCGCCCGCTCACACCTTTCATGCCAGGAGCTCGCAAAGTAGAATTTTTGCTCACAAGACTCCACAGCTTAGAGGGAGCGTTGCTTGTCACTCCCAGCCACTTTCTTCCTAGCTCATTTCTGGTATTGAACTGGGTCTGAGGAAACGGGACTGGTGTTAAGAAGCCCAAGGAAGCAGCAATGGCTTTTATTTATATTTAAATGTAACAGATCATCCAACCCACCATCAAAGTGTCAGGATCCCCAGGGCTCCCAAGGGGATGACCCAGCAGTCCAGCCGGTTTCTTAGCAGCGATAAGCACCGCTACTTTTCAGGAATCCATCTTTGCAGGAGACGCAGGGGTTCTGACAAAGAGACCGTTATGGCCCTCCACCCAGGGGAAGCCGGGCCGCTAGGGCGGGCAACAGATATTGTATTCACTCTGACTCGGAGTGAGCAAGCGGCAGGGGGGCCCTCGCTTCCCTTCATATTTCCTCCCATCCCGTCTGGTGCATCAGAACGCGAGCGCTGAACTGGGGGAGGGGATTCTGGGTTCCCTGAGGCTCAATTGCCCTGACCCGCCAAACGCCCCCGTCGCACGAAGCGGCAGAGGGACGCCGTCGCCAGGGCCGGCCCCAGCTTATTTTGCACCCTAGGCGAGGATCCCCTCTGGCGCCCCCCCCCCCACCAATTTTCAAAAATAAATGCATTTTAGGAAGAATGAAAAACATAAATAAGAAACTCCCAGAGTACGGGGCCAGGTGCAGTTTGGCGCCCCTAAGGGCTAGCCCACTCTAGGCCATCGCCTAGTTCGCCTAGTGAGTGAGCCGGCCCTTCGCCAAACGCTGCAGCCAAACTCAAAGGGGGCAGGACTGCCCGAAGGGGGGGAGAGACACGACATTCCGGCGCCGGGAAGCCTTAGTGAGCGTCTGCTTGTCGGTGCAGGTCGCAGGTGCAGGTCGAGCCCCGCGCCCACGCCCCCCCCTAAAATGTCCTCCTCCGCTAAATGTCCTCCTCTAAATGTCCTCCTATGGAGCTGCGGTGGCTCAAGTGGTTAAGGCGCTGGGCTGCAGGCTGTGGAAGGTCAGTAGTTCGGCAGTTCGAGACCCGGGTGTGCCGCAAGACAGGGCGAGCTCCCGTCTCTAGTCCCAGCTCCTGCCAACCTAGCAGTTCGAAAGCAAGACATGGCAAGTAGATCAATAGGGACCCCCTCGGTGGGAAGGGAACAGCGTTCCGTGCGCCTCGGTGTCTAGTCACGCCGGCCACGTGACCACGGAAACGGCTTCGGACAGCGCTGGCTCTTCGGCTTGGAAACGGAGATGAGCACCGCAACCCTAGAGTCGGATTCGACTGGCTGTCGAGGAAGGGAACCTTTACCTTTACCTTTTAGTGTCCTCCTAT
>NW_015160300.1:15145-16994 GCF_001447785.1 Gekko japonicus
CCCCCGCCGCTGCCTTTTTTCTCCCCCCCCTCCTTTTTTTTTGTTTTGTTTTCTCCCCCTCTCCCCCCGCCCCTCCCCACCCTCCGTTTCCTCCCCTCTCCCGTTTTATTTTCAATTATCGTGTTTTTATATGTATATATTTTTTAAAAAATCTGTCAACCGCCCGAACTCCTGGAAGAGCCCCCAAAGCGGCGGAGGGACCATCGGCGGAGGGGGAAAGGAGAGCGCCCCGCACGGCTGGTCTGATGGACAGCGGGTCCGTTATCACCCAGGTTAGCAAGGAGGAGGTGAACACGCCTCTGCAGGAGAAAGGTAATGCCCGCGGCCCGCGCAGCGCCCCCTTCCGGGAGGGCAGAGTGGCGGGCGCCGAAGAGGGGCCCGGGATGGGATCCCTTCGCTCCGATGGGCGCAAAGCGGCTCTCCTGCTGCGCCCCCCAGACCGTGGCCTCCTTTGCGTCCGTCTATAGGGGGGCCTAAGCACCCGCCGCCAGCACCGCTGCAAACGGCTCGCGCCGGCCTCGGACGCCCCCCCAAATAATTGGGTTTCCGAACACGTGTTTGCATTTCTTGCACCCGACTCCCGCCCGGTGTCACGAACTGTAGGCACCCTGGCATCCTCCTGATGCCCCATCCTCTTGCATGTCTAGATTGGCGCACCGCCCTGTGGAGGGGCGACACACACGCACGCGCCCTGTGCCCGTCCACCAAGGCAGTCGGGCATCGCTTGGCACGCGTGTATGGGACTCCCTCCATCGGTGCAAAGACTATGCCCGTTTGGTGTCCTGGTTGAGCGCGGGGACGCTAATCTGGGAGGCCCGGGTTTGATTCCCCACTCCTCCTCCACTTGCACCTGCTGGATGACCTTGGCTGTAGTTCTGACAAGAGCTGTCCTTGGAAAAGAGCAGTTTCTGTCAGAGCTCTCTCAGCCCCGCCTGCCTCACAGGGTGTCTGTTGTGGGGAGGGGGAGGGAAAGGAGTCTGTAAACCACTCGCTTCTTCTCTTCTTAATAGATTTCAGTTTGGTGTCCTGGTGAAGTGCGCGGACTCTGATCTGGGAGAACTGGGTTTGATTCTCCCCTCCTCCACTTGCACCTGGCTGGATGACCTTGGCCGAGCCGTAGTTCTGTCAGAGCTGTTCTTGAAAAAAGAGCAGTTTCTGTCAGAGCTCTCTCAGCCCCGCCTGCCTCACAGGGTGTCTGTTGTGGGGAGGGGGAGGGAAAGGAGTCTGTAAACCACTCGCTTCTTCTCTTCTTAATGGGTTCCAGTTTGGTGTCCTGGTGAAGTGCGCGGACTCTGATCTGGGAGAACTGGGTTTGATTCCCCACTCCTCCACTTGCACCTGGCTGGATGACCTTGGCCGAGCCGTAGTTCTGTCAGAGCTGTTCTTGAAAAAAGAGCAGTTTCTGTCAGAGCTCTCTCAGCCCCACCTGCCTCACAGGGTGTCTGTTGTGGGGAGGGGAAGGGAAAGGAGTTTGTCAGCCGCTCTGAGACACCTCTGGGTAGTGAAGGGCGGGGTATGAATCCAATCTCTTCTCTTCTTCTTTTTGGTGTATATTTCATATATTTCACTACTTCGGGTAGTGAAAGGCGGGGTATGAATCCAATCCTTCTTCTTTTACCTCACAGGGTGTCTGTTGTGGGGAGGGGAGGGGAAGGGAAAGGAGTTTGTAGGCCACTCTGAGACACCTTTGGGTAGTGAAGGGCGGGGTATAAATCCAATCTCTTCTCTTCTTCTTTTTGGTGTATATTTCATATCAGTTTGGTATAGTGGTTAAGTGCATGGACGCTAATCTGGGAGAACCGGGTTTGGTTCCCCACTCTTCCACTTGCACCTGCTGGATGATCTTGGG
>NW_015160300.1:17188-19624 GCF_001447785.1 Gekko japonicus
GCTGGATGACCTTGGCCAAGCCGTAGTTCTGTCAGAGCTGTTCTTGAAAAAAGAGCAGTTTCTGTCAGAGCTCTCTCAGCCCCACCTACCTCACAGGGTGTCTGTTGTGGGGAGGGGAAGGGAAAGGAGTTTGTAAGCCACTCTGAGACTCCCTTGGGTAGTGAAGGGCAGGGTATAAATCCAATCTCCTCCTCCTCCTCCTCTTCTATGCACCCTCCAATCGCAACCCCACCCAGTGGTTTTTATTTATTTATTACTAATTTAGAACACTGATTAGCCAACTTCCCAGTTTAGAGAACTCAAGGTGGCTTGTATGTATGCCGTAGAGTCACAGGGGCTTAGGGCGAACCCAGCAAGGCGAGTGAGAAGCAGGGGGTGGTTTGCCATTGCCTCCCTCTGCAGAGTCTTCCTTGGTGGTCTCCCATCCAAGTACCCACCTTGCTTCGCTTCTGAGATCCGCCTATACCAATGCCTCCCTTCCCTCCCCAAGGCAGCTTACAATATAAACAAAACCCCACAATCATAAGAACTGGAATTTTATGGCTGGAGGCTTTTCTGCCGGCTTGCTTGGCATCTTGGGGGACTATATTAGTTCCTTTAAAAAAAAAAAAACCCAAAACCCAAAATGATATTTAAAACCAATCTTTATAAAGTGTAATGGCTATCTTTCCTTCCTGATTTTGGGGCACAGGCTCCACCTGTGCGGTCATGCTGCTGCTGCTGTATTCCAGCAACAGGTTTTATTATAGGAGGCAGCCACAGTATAATTCCCTCTTCCTTGTGTTGGATGGATGTGAGGCGTTCAGTCGTTGCTTGGGGGGGGGAGTCTAAATCAGCAACTGCCTTTATGTCAAAGTGCCTGGCAGTGCAATCTTCTGCAGAGTTACTCTAGTGTAAGGGCATTGAAACCAATGGGCTTAGAAGTAAGGCTGCCCATTTCGATATGTGCTGCTCTTGGGAATTTGATGTGTTTACAGGTCATGGGAGAAAGCCCTGTGAGATCTTGAGTGTTGCACACACTTGTGCCAAGTGTTTGTAAACATCTGCAGAAGTCTCTTATTTAATGGTGCCAGATGTGCTGGAGGAGGAATTATTTATCCATTAAATATCTGGAGGCTCATGGTTGAATCTGGGATCTGGACCCCCCCCCCCATGTCTTGTCTACTTTTCTGATTTGCTAGCATCTGTTTGCCCCTTGGTAGCTCTCTGTCACACGAGTTTAGGGATGACTAACAAGAAGCTGCTCCCATGGTCCTCACCTGCAGTGGAAGGTTGCCATTGCAAATTTTTACAAGAACCAAAAAGATGGTGGTGTGTGTGTGTGTGTTTCCTCCTGTGTGAATTTGGTAGCTGTCCTAGATTTTGTCCCAGCACTTCCTGGTAATCTTGGCACTATAGGGAAGGAGCTGGCTAGCAGGAGCCAACTTTTTCTTTTTTAAAAAAAAACTGGTCCTGCTTTTGTTTCTTTAACAGAAGTTAAATAGAAGTTTAAACAGAAGTCAAATAAAGCCTTTTCTTTGCATGGAGGTAAGTGGTGTGAAAAGCTTCACTTGCTAAATTTCTCTGTATCAGGCTGTTGTTGAAGGAGATGTCTGAAGGGTCCAGTTTGACATTGATGGGAGATGAGGGTGCCTTTTTCATAGACCACTGAACCACCAGGCTTGAACAATATTCAAAGACTTGCACTAACTTGTAACCTCATGAGCCAAATACAGACCATGTTGAGCCCCATTAGGAGCTCAGTAAACATCCTAGTTTTGTTTACTGCCTGGAGGTCCAAAAACTGGGGTGTCATGGGTTGTTAAACACCTGCCAGCCCACAGTAAAAGACTAATGGGATAAGCCACATGATGGATACCACTATCTTAAGGTCACCACTTTGAATGTTAATCCTGGGTTTGGGATAACAAACCAGAGCTTAGGACAGAGGGTTGTTGCCATAGGCTTCAACCCCAATGACTGAACAGTTGAGCTGCCCCACACAGCCTGTGACCCATCAAGCCAAAGGCCGGGCATCTCTGGCCTTCCAGATGCTTTACAATCCCTGCCATTCTGGGCAGGCAACCAAAACAGGAAGCTTGTTGAGCCATTATATGGGGCTGGTGGGATTTGGTCAACTGGGTGAGTCACAAATTGCACAGGATCACATTTGAATGGGTAAAAGTGGTACCAGAGCTGTGCGCTTTAGCCAGATTTATTTATTTATATAAACCATTTGTTCGCTGCCTTTCTACCTTGGGGAACTCAGGGTGGCTTACAGCATAAATAAAACAAACACATAAAAGGCCATAATTTAAAATCTCCAATTAGGACTGTCAGTAAATAAAAACTAAATGACTCACATACAGTCCTAAGTAAAACTTGTCTTCAGGTGCCTCCTGATGAGCGGGAGAGAGAGAGAGAGAGAGAGAGAGAGAGAGAGAGAGAGAGAGAGAG
>NW_015160300.1:19749-59179 GCF_001447785.1 Gekko japonicus
TGATGGGAGAAGATTGTCCTTCAAGTACTCTGGTCCCAAGCAACACTAGACATTAAAGGACAAAACCAACACTTGAATTGGGCTCGGGAGCAAATCAGTAGCCAGTGTGATGGCTACCGTATTGGGGTCATGTGCTCCTGGTAGCTGGCCCCAATCAGCAATATAGCCACAGCATTCTGCACGAGCTGCAGCTTCCAAACAGTCTTCAAAGGTAGCCCCAAGCAGAGCACATTGCAATAGTCCACTCTAGATGCAGGCTTCCCTAGTACTTACCATGATTCAGCAGGGGACACAGACGTCTTCGCAGGATCATTCCCGTGGGGACAACAGACGCGCCGCACCATGCCGTCGCCAGGAAGTGATACACCAGCCAAAGCTGGGCAAAACCACTCTCAGCCACTGCAGCCACCCAATTTTGTAAGGTGACTGCGGCGTGGGGGCTGTGAAGGGGAACATAACCCCATCCAAGACAGGAGAGATCTCAAGTCCCCAGTCTGCCTTTCTGCTAACACAGATGTGGTACAAACATATAACAAAGGGCAGTATGTTCCTGCATCCTTGGAGGAGGAGGATACAAAGGATCTTAAATGAAGGGTTCGTATTGTGTATGCAAAGCAAATCTCACCAATATCTCTCTCTCTCTCTCTCTCTCTCTCTCTCTTTCTCTCTCTCTCTCTGCCCAAACTCACAATGTCAAAATAAAATATAAGACACGTACCTTGTTGCAGAAAAGCACATCCCTTGCTTTCAAATTCAGTTCTGTCTGCAGCTCTGACTTTCAGAAGTGTCACACGCTATGGCTATATGCAGGGGTCATTTCATAGAAAAAGAGGTGCAGGAGCTCATTAGCGTAACGCATTAGCGTGACTTATATGCATATGCCACACCCCCTGACATCACCGGAAACATGTCAGAAGGCAACCCCCACCGCTCAGGCGCCACTGGACTGTTTTGGATTGCTAGCTATTGGGGGGGGGGACGTGCAGATCTGTCCTCGCAGAGGAGGGAGAGCTTGTACCTGAATAAAACTTGGCCTTAAAGGTGCCACTGGACTGTTTTGGACCGGGGGGCGGGGGGGGCTCTGCAACTTACCTGGCTGCTCCTTGCTCTGACTGAGGGCTGCTGGGAGCAGGGGGTGGGGCTTGTTGCATGTGCCCGCCCCCTGGGCTCTTTACTGCCGGAGCTCCGTTCCTGTGCGCTCCTGCAGGAAATGACCCCTGGCTATATGTCCTGATACGTAATATTAACCACTAGGTTTTTATGCTTTTATGCTGGTTTTCTGTGTTGTAGCTCCAATTTTACCCTGTATGGATTTGTATCTTCCGATCTGTATGTAATTTGATCTCCTGTTGTATGTATATACATATGCCACTGAAGGCTTGCCAGAGTGCTGTCTGGGGTTATGAGACCAAGGGAGACCCAGAGGCTGCCGGGGCAGCCAGTTGCCATTTGTTTCGCTGTGTGATTTAATTAGGGGAGCATCCATCTTTCAAACTCCCAGACACAGTGCAGACCTACATTGAAACACACCAATCTAAGCCCATTGAACTCACAAGGCTTAGATAGGAGTAAGTAACCCTGTGTAGGATTGCAGTAAGTTCCTGTTCTGTTTCATTCTCGATCAGGAAGAATTCCTTAAAGTATCCCCTCACTGCACAAGGTGGTTAATGGTTCTTATCATTCTCTTGACCTTCAGTAACTCTATAGTAAGCTGAACAAGTCATGGTCCTTCAGATGTCTCACAGTTCAGTTGAGTGTCCAGCCCTTGGATCTTCTTTGCCGGCCTTCTCCTTACAAGTAGCATTTTTATTTGATGTTCCTCCAGCTGAGTTTGGTAGGCTCCAAAACTGTAGCATTTAGGGCTGCAAATTATGTGTGTGGAAGGTAGTTTAGTTAACTAGCACCTTAGAAAGATGGCTATGTTAAATCTCACTCACTGGTGGATTAATTTACAACACAGAGGAAGTTCTTTTTAAAAAGAAATGTGGGAGAGTTGTCAAAATTTGACTTCCTTGCCTTCAGTGTGTAGTGCTACAGCTCTGGGTTGGGAAATAGTGACTGTGGTCACACACACAAAATAATCCACTTTCCAGGCACTTTCCAACTGGATTCTACTGTGAGAACTGGCAAAATTCAGTTGGAAAGTGGATTGAAAGTGGATTATTCAGTGTGTGTGACCGCAGTCACCTAGAGATTCTGGGGGTGGAGTCTGAGGAGGGGGTGGAGTCTGAGGAGGGCGGGGTTTGGGGAGGGGAGGGACTTCAGCGGGGTGTGATGCCACACAGAGCCCACCTTCCAAAGTAGCTGTTTTCTCCATGGGAACTGATCTATGTCACCTAGAGATCAGTTGTAATCCTGGGAGATTTCCAGCCACCACCTGGAGATTGGCAACCATAGCTACAGGGCAGCATCCCACCATTTCATTTAACTGCTTCAGGTGGTGTGAAGGGTTGGTAATACGTCTTACCCCTGTTCCCTATGAGAAGTAGAATGCTCTGGCCTTCAAAAGCCCCATTATTAAGCCACAAAGACCTCCTCCTCATAAATACGCTCTCTTTTGAAAATGGACATTGAAAAAAAAAATCATTTACCCACTTTTAAAGAAAAATATTCCCAAGGTAGGGAAACTGATAATGTGATTAACTTTTTTGCCACCTTATGGCTCAGCTGACTGACTCATGGTGAGACTGTCAAAGGTGGTCTGCCGTTGCCTGCCTCCGTGTAGCAGCTCTGTCCTTCCTTGGTGGTCACCCATCCAAATGCTCACCAGGGCCCATCATTGGTTAGCTTCCAAGAGCTGATGTGATCAGGCGAGCCTGGCCTGCCCAAGTCAGGACAATGTAGTTAAATATAATAAATTAAGGTCCCGGTCACACACAGAATTAGCCGTGCGATAGGGACGAATGCCGGGGGGGATTTTACGAGCGTGATCACACGGGAACATCTGGGAAGTGTCCCGCACCCGTCGGCAACCTGTATCGCCCCGCCGAAGATGCGGAGTAAAATGATACCTGGGAAAGTGCAGTATTTTCCGGGAAATGTGGGGCGTCGGATCGCGGAAGCACTGGTATCCTGTCGCATTCGGTGCCCATCTCGCACCGGATTTTTTTGTGTGTGTGCGCATGCCCACTGTTCTATGGATTCGCTTCTGTGGTCATGCACATGCAGGAACTCTGGTTTGAAAAAAAGCCCGCCCGTCTGATCGGGAAGCGGCGGCTTGCGATTGCCGCATGTGTGATCGCGCCATGCCGCTTCTTTCTCCCCCCCTTTCTTTGCCACGCTTCACCATCAATGTGTGATCGGCGGCTGAGGGCCTGAGCACGGAGCCTCAGAGGAAAGTCTGATTGAGTTACCATGCTTCATTTTGCTCCGGGGCAAACCCCCCCCCCCAGATTATCTCGCTCGTGTGACCGGGGCCTAAAAAAAAGCAACAAGCTGCATATGTCTTATTGATAGCATTTGTATTATGTATTGTATTCAGTGACCTTCATACTAATCCATATAAAAGCTCTGTAAAGTAGGCCAACAGAATTATCCTCAGACTGCAGGTCAAAGTAAGGGCCCTGAGAAAATGGTGGTCTGTATAAACCCACCAAGGTAGTTTGTAGTTTAGATGATATTTGAACCCGTGCCTTCCCAGATCCTTTATATTAATAGGCTGGATCCTATGAAACCCTTCCACTAAGATGGAGCATATGACTCACTTCTGCCAAGTCTTCCTCCAACAGAGAGAAAATTCCTTTTCTTCATCAGAAAAAGTAATTCTCCCTTAGATGAAACCTTTCTCTGTCGAAGGAAGACTTAGCAGAAGAGAGTCAGGCGCCAAGCAAATCTTGGTTGTACTTCTCCACCCCCATCGAATTCATCTCTGCGTCTAATTAAAGTTACAAAGGAGTTGTCCTGAAGTCTGTTTCTTACAGGGACCTATATTGGTCGTAAAATCAGGACCATCAGGGTAGTACAGTTGGCCTTGGTGATATTTTTCCTTTCAACTTTCCCTTTTTGATGCAAGTGGGTGTGATCCAGCCAAAGATGAGCACATTTTAATCCTATCGATTTTGAAAACAATGCAATTTAACATTGCTTGATTTTGATTGGATTGTGGGTAGGTTGTCAACTATGGGTTGTGAAATCCCTGGTTATTTGGGGGTGGAGCCTAGGCCGGGCAGGGCTTGGGGAGAGGAGGGAGGCCAGCAGAGTATAATGCCATAGAGTCTGCTCTGCAAAGCAGCCATTTTCTTCTAAGGAACAGACGTTTGAAGCCTAAGGATCAGTTGTAATTCCAGGGGATATCCAGGCCCCACCTGGAGGTTGGCAATTCTGATTGTGCCAATATTATTTTAAGACACAGAAGTGACTTAAGGAGTATTCCTGGAATAAGCATGAGAAGCATCTAAAGGGCACTGAGAAGCCAAGGGATGATGGTGCTTGGCCTGGAGTTGCAGTGGAAGTCAGCCTCTCTGCAGTTGTGGGAACTGGGAAATGCCTGCTGCAACCACTGGACCACACACCTCTCCTTCTAGGAGACCTTATCCTAGGCACGTTGAGGTCTGAACCCTTAAATGAGTAACCAATGAAATTAGTTTGCTTGCCTCATCAAACCCACAGGAAATATTAATATGCACAGTGACCATGTGAAGTGCAATTAGAAGTGGGGGCGTGGAATGGAGGAAACATCCCCCCCCCGTCCATTTTTCTCTGAGGCTCAGTGTGGAAAAGCTACAAATGTTGGGTGCTCCATCTGTTTCTGCATGGTAGTGCTGAGAGCTGTATAATATAATCTAAACTCAAATGTAATAACCTTCTCTTTTGTTTACCACAGCATTGGTGGTTTCCACTTGGCAAAAGGATATGCTTTAGATACCTGACAGCTCTATCTTTAAAACTGTGCATGTTTGTAATTATTGTTTGAATAAAAAGCAAGATAAAAAGCAATGCATCTGTTTCTAAGTTAAAAGAAATAACATACTCTATTTGTGCCATTGTTAAGTTATACGCAATGCTTATTCATATATTTAATGCTGTAAAGTCAGTATCACAGGTATTTCATTTTTTATAATAAGCCATTTCCCCCCTTTTGCTTCAGAATTTTTACATCTCTAAAAGAGCGACACCAGGGGACTATGTTAAACCTGGATTCTGGGGTGGAGACTGCATAATTCCTATACACCTATGAACCAGGCTATATGGTCCCTTTTTCTTAGCTACCACATTCAGATTTCATGATAGTCTGGGGAATAGGCCCTTGAAGTGACCCTTTCAAAGGCTGTTCCTCTTCATGAGGGAGAGGAGCAGTATGTTGTGAGCGGAACCATTGCTGCTTCTCAGACTACTCGAGGTGAACTTCTAGGCAGTTAACTAGTCCCCTGTTACTGTAGCCCAGCAAATATATATGGAATCTCATTCTCAGGGGTCATTTCATAGAAAAAGAGGTGCAGGAGCTCATTAGCATAACTCATTTGCATAGGCCACACCCCCTGACATCACCGGAAGTGTGTCAGAAGGCAACCCCCACCGCTCAGGCTCCACTGGACTGTTTTGGATTGCTAGCTGTTGGGGGGGGGGACGTGCAGATCTGTCCTTGCAGAGGAGGGAGAGCTTGTACCTGAATAAAACTTGGCCTTAAAGGTGCCACTGGACTGTCTTGAACCGGGGGGCCAGGGAAGGGCTCTGCAACTTACCTGGCTGCTTCTTGCCCTGACTGAGGACTGCTGGGAGCAGGGGGTGGGGCTTGTTGCATGTGCCCGCCCCCTGGGCTCTTTACTGCCAGAGCTCCGCTCCTGTGCGGTCCTGCAGGAAATGACCCCTGCTCATTCTCATGAGCATTTTGAAGAATCTGGATCAGTATGTTTCAGACACACTGTTCTTTTCCTACCTACAATCAACCTTATTGATTAGTTAAGCTGGATAAATAGGTGCAGTGACCCTGATGGGTGGCCCATTCAGAACACAAATATGAACAGAGCTCCATTGTTTGAGTCCTACCAATGCAAAATCCAGTTGCAATCCACCTGACCCACATGAAGTTGCCCTATTCCTTGCATGTTCTGACTGAAAGTGGTTCTCTGGGGGCTTAAGGCAGAGACGGGTCTTTCCCAACACCTGCTGTCTGAGATCTTCTAGCTAGAGATGGTAGAAAGTGAACCTGGGACTTTCATCATATAAAACATATGGGGCACTCCCCAAGAATCCCATAAAGATCTGTTTCTATGAACAGCTTATCTCACACAACCCCATCCTGTTTACATGTGACCACTAGAAATGCGAAGAGTAGGAGGGACATAGGAAAAGTTGGAGGAGGACAGGAAACGTTTGGAGGAAATGGGTTTTTGGGGAGGATTTTAGAAACAATTTCCAGTAGAAAAATTAGGAAATTTGGGGGAGCACTGAAAAAACTCCTATGAATATTTTTGTCTGCAAAGAACAAAATGCATTTAAAGGTAATATCTTATTTATTCAAATTTATTAAAATATACTGCATGAAAGTCTAAGGACTTTCTTCCCAATGGAAATTTCCAATGGAAATTTTGTGGGGTACTAAAAAAAACCCCTTGTGATTTTTTCTTTTGTAATTAGTTAAACGTATTATGATGGTATCAAGTGAAGGAGTTTGCTGCTATCTCTTGCTTTAGTATTGGGTAGATGTGCAATTTTTCTTGTAGACAACCCCAGCTTTTATACTTCTATACTTCATAAATATGCCAATGAACACAATTTTGTATGCTAAAAGTTATACACTATTCATTTTATGTTGTTAAAGCAACAAAATGGGTTTAAGTTTGATAGAAAAATAAATATTGTATATAGGCTCCAGTCACACGGGCCGGAAAATGCGGGGTGGAAGCGTGGCTGTTTGCCCCGGAGCAAAATAACGCGTGGCTGCGCGATCAGACGCCCCGTTGAGGTCCCGTCGAGGTCCCATGGTTGGGGGGAGGTGCCAATCACACGACAGGCAAAGAAGCGGGGTGGCGCAGCAAACGGGGTTGTGGTTTTTTAAAAAAACTGAAGTGTGCGCATGCGCCGTTGGGTGCTTGTGCACATCCCGTGGAGACTTGGGGGGGGGAACCCGTTTTGCGACGGGACATGGGCGGGCGCCGGATGCCATGAACTACCATCGGAAACGCGATCAGACGCCCGCCCTTGCCCCGCGGTTTCCAGAAACTAGTACCTCGGAGGTACTAGTTTTTTACCCCACATCTTCGGCAGGAAGCCTCGGGTGAGCCACGGGAGCTCTACGCTTCCCAGATGTTGCGATGTGATCGCGCCCGGAAAATCTGCCTATCTTCCATCTCTGTTGTGTGCCTAATGCTCCATGTGACCACAGCCATATTTCGGTTTTCCCCTGAAGTGCCTCCCCCACCCAAAAAAAGAAAAAAAAATCTTTCCCCTTGTGGTTTCAAAGTTTTTGGAAGTTCTACATCTTTGGTAACTGCACAAATTTTGTGTATGTATTGGGTCTAAGTTATTTGATGTCAGCTCTCAGCTCAGCTGGGTACATGTTGGATTTTTGGAATTCCAGTCCGCTGTCATGTTGTCATGTAGTAGGGTTGCCAATCCAGTCTGGGAAGTTTCTGGAGACCTGGTGGCAGCGGCCGTGGAAGGAAGAGTTTGAGGAGGAGAGGGAGCTCAAAGGGGGTGTGATGTCGTAAAGCCTCCCCCTGGAAGCTGCCGTTTCCTCCAGCAGAACTGTTCGCTGTAGCCTGCAGATAAACTGTAACTACAGGAGAACTCCAGACCCAAAGGATGGCAATGCTACCATGCAGCTGTTAGCCACCCACCCTATATAGGTTTGGGCTTTTAGCATGGCCACTGCCGCTAAAGTAGTTTGCAGCAGCCCCCAATGCAAAGGGAAAAGTTGGAATTTATTGTATTGTTCCAGACTCCCAGGATCAGATATGTGTGATGTTGGGGAAGACTGGGTAAATGCCAAGACGAAGGAATGTTAACAGTACACCATTGAGTGATACACATATTTCTTTCCCTCTGACCTTGAATGGTTAATGAGAGGAGCATTGGTGGGTTTAGTCTGAGGATCCCAAAAACATAGAGTCAGCCCAGCCTGATTAACATGTGCATGTTCACAGAGAGATTCAGATCTCATCTCAGCCACTCAGTAGGGAGCCTGAGCAAAACCATTAACCTCATATCCAATGTGGGATAATAGTATGTAAGACATGAGCAAACGTCTTGTGCCTGTGAACCTTTGCATGTCCTTTAATCACCTCTTTGTCCATATCCCAGCCCTGGACTTTCAGTTTCCTAGTATGACACAGGCAAACATATGCCGTAGTGTGAATGATGTTGGATTACTTTAATCCGCAAACCAGGAACAGGAAAACGTTGGCACGAAGCACTAAAGAAGTCCCGTGACCAAGGATGCTGGTGGAGGTCTCTTTGCCTTTCTTCATTCTCTTTCACGCCATGAAAGGAGGGAAGCCACTGCAAACATAATCACCTTTCCTCCACAAGTGTGGAGCTTCTATGCCATGTGCGTTCGGAAACTTAGCAGTGTGACAGTTCTGCTCTGAACTCCCTACCTGAATTTCTGATAATGTTCACAGAACAAGTTGCGTATATTGATGGTCATTTCAGCTCACAGTTTCCATCGTTAAACAACAGTGAGTGGAAACATGCTGGTTCCTTGTGAAAAATCCCCATTACCGATAGAAGGAGGGAAACAGTGAGGTCATTTGGTCTCAAAAGAAGATCTTGCTTACTATGAAAGAATACCTTTCAAAAACATCTCGACAGTGGTTCAGTTGGCATGGTGGTAGAGTGGACATGGTGCCCGTCACCTAAGTAATATGTGACACATGTACCATGCATAGGCCTCAACATGCATGTGAAAGTCCAGTTTGTGTGATCTTCCCCTCCTCTTTTTATTGAGAGAGAAGAACACTGCAGGTCCCCCTCCATGGGGTACTAATGTCATCTTACAAGTCAGATTGCAGGTTAGGTAAGTATCTGCTCAGGAGGACTATGTTAAGGACACGTTAGGAAGAGACAAATGAATATCATGCATTTTATGAATTTGCATGTCAAGCGCAGATTCAGAGATATCGTTCAGAGTATGCTCATATACAGGAATCTATATATTATTTCATATGCTCTTCAAAATATGAACTTTGGGATGTGTTCAAGCTGCTTATGCCCACATTCAGATGGATCTACAAAGTGTGGGTGTGTTTGGGAAATGGTTACACTTTGCTCAGGGGTTAAAGATGGTTTTGTAGCAGTTTGGCCTTGGGTTGCCTTTGTTACATGGCAGGAGGAGGTGTTTGGCAGACGTCATTTCTCCCCGTGTTGCAGTATTGAATCCTGTCATGCTCAGCCAGTTTGGGCTTGTCATTTCACAATGGCATAGCTGTTGTTAACCTTGTACAAGCAACTACTTGTTTTACTTGAATTGAGTTCTGTGTGGAAGGACTTGGGACTACTAGGAATTAGGTAGTTGGTGACCATCCGGTTGCTTGTATTGACTTACTCCATAGCACTCCATAGGGTACAGGGGAGCGGAGACTCTGATGCCAACTAATTACATCTTCTGAAAGCAAAACAAACCGAAACCCTGAACCACAATCCAGTACACAAGTAGACTTGGACTACAGTCCTAAGGACACTTAATAGGGAGTACGTCCTGCTGATCTCAGTGAGAGTTACGTCTAAGAAACAAGCTAAAAAATAACCTCCCTTACTTCATTGTATTTAAGCTCACCATGGCGCTGTATTGCGGCTTGATACTTGATCTCTTGCTGTGAACGCAAGCTTGCCTGCCAGCCTGAATACCGTGTCGTGTGGGCAGCAAGACACTTGACGACCCCACAGTGTTTGCAGGTTCAAGGAGGCAGCAAAACAGGAGATACTGAATTCCTGAATGGCTTGTTTGCTGTGGTTAGAGAATCCTGTAACACTGTGAGAGTTGTCAAGATTTCTCTGTCTTTGACTCCACGGCTCCCAGTTAGAATTTAACACCACTTGTGATCCAAGCCTGAGAATCTTTGCCATCTACTCTACATTCTGGGCTCGGCGAGTGCCAGACTCAAATGTGAGTGCTTCTCTGTGGTGACCTGATTTACAAGTGTAATGGTTCTAAGACGAAATCTGTAGCGCCTCGGCTTGGTGCTTGTTTTGATTCCATCCTCCTGGCATCTCTTTGTGTGGCTGGTCTAACAGTCTGAGCATTTGTTGTTCATTAACTGCTCCTCGGTCTAGGGAATGAGGAAACCTCAGAGTATATTTCATTCTTGTTTCAATAGTTTATGATCTTCTAACACCAGGTTTGAAAAATACTTCAGATCCATAGATGTTGATAACAGGGGTTTTTTTGTTAGGAAGCCAGCTCCAGCTTTTTAGATATTCAGCCTGCCCTGGGCTTCATACTTATTTTCAGATTTTCTCATGCCGTTATCACATGTTGAAGGGTGAATCAAGTGCTGTAATGCTCTCCCAGTAAAGGGAACAATTGGTTGGCTTAGGTGGTGTTAATAGCAGGCAGTATTGTTTCTTACTGTTGGGTATCAGCCAGAATAATCCCAGTCCAAATCTACATTCCTAGACTTCCTGTTAATGTGTAAGATCTAATACATCACTTACTATTGATAATTTTGGTCTCTTGACATGATTCCTGTACAAAGGCCTGGGAAGGGGAGGTACAGAAGATTTTTTTTCCTCTCTTTTTTTCATTATTTCATGTTTTTTCATTATTTGTGAGGACTTTTTGGTTTTTCCAATAGAAAAATCGGAAATTTGGGGGAACACTGTGGAAAAACCCCAATAAAATATTTTATGGAATGAGTGAAACATTTTTTAAGGTAAGGTTTTACTCATTCAGAATGTGTAATACAAAGAGCTGGTTGTGTGTGTGTGTGTTTGTGTGTGTGCAGCAGTAGAGAAAGGTAACTCCTGTAGATAACACTCATATCCAAGGTGCATTTCTGTACCTTGAGGGTGTTGCCATCTTTATGAGATGAGCATGTAGGGGTGCTTTTTGCTTTTGGGGCTGTGGTTCAGTGGAAGAGTGTCTGCTTGACATGCGGAAGGTCCCAGGTTCAATCCCCAGCATCTTCAGTTTAAAAGATGAGGTAGTAGGTGATATGAAAGACCTCTGCCTGTGACCCCGGAGAGCTGCTGTCAGTCTGAGTGTGGAGTTCTGACCTCAGTGGACCAAGGGTCTGATTCGGTATAAGGCCGTGGCAGCTTCTTGTCTTGCATTTATATTGGGCAATATTACTTCTTTATATTCTACTTAGATGATCAGCTGAAGCTGCTTTAATCAGGTCTCTGATTTGTAGACCTCACATCTTTTCATTTGCTTTTTGTTTATTAGATTGTTACATAGAATTGATAAGGTTGTGTAGATTTCTTTGAGTTCTACTTGTCAGTAGAAAGTCCATGAAACTTTTTTTTTTTCATGAGGTAATCAGGGCTAAACATGAAGGGGAAGATTTCCCAGACAATACCTCCTCTGCACATTGACAATTTATACCTGCAAATCAAAGAACATAGTGTACTTAACACAGTATCACAATGGTAACTGGGTGTACATAAGCAAACCATTCTTGAGACTGCAGATACATTTTCATAGGAAACTACTCAGGGACAAGAATAGTTACCCTTAACCACTGTTAACATAAGCACTGAAGGTAGGCCTAACAGGAATGGCCGTGGAAGGGAGGGAGAATTTCTCTGCAGAAGGGAAGCACTGAAGGAAAGACCATTACATTGGCTGTTCTGCACATTTTTCTGTATTTCTCTTCCATGTGTGGATGATTAGGTCATTCCTTTCGCACCTCTGAATTTCTGTTGCTGCTCAGAAAGGAAGTGCAGGCTGGATGTACCATGGACATAACATCTTTGCAGACAGCTAAATGGAAGTTTTGGCTCAGTATTCTATTTCACCATTTCTAGTTCATGATGCAGCATGCATTTATCACATTTATATGTGTGCGCGCATGTGTATTCATGTGCACATTGGAAGCCATATGTGGAATGAAAGCAATACACTAGCTCACAAGACAGTTTTTTAAACGAAATTCACAGGGACAGTAGAATATATGAAGTTTCTTAGAACTGAAATATGCAGTTTCCTTGCCCATATGAGTTGTTTAGATGGCACTTCACTGCATGGTGGCAGAGAAGAGGAGATCTGACTTCCATCTTGAGGATAATGCACATGCCATTTGATTATTTACTGCTCTACGACTTAGAGCCAAGCTACATCCAACATAAGGAAGTGCAACTTACCCTGATGTGTAACTTAAACTGCATTCAAATGTCACAACAAACCTGTTTGCCATGCTCTTCTTCTACCATGTTGTGTACTTCCTTCCTCTGGTATGTGTGGCTTCCTGCTTTTGGAAGCCTCTGACCTAACGCCGTTCTGTTTGAACTGGGGTGCTGAGCCACCAGCCCAGGAACCTGCATCTGGGTGTCATGGCAAACAGGAATTTGACTGGAGGCTTCCAAAACCAAGAAACATTCAGTTGCACATGAGGGGGAAGAGGGAGGCAGAGCACCAACACAACAGACAAGCCATGTTTATGCCCACTGTGAATAAACAGAAACTTGACTTGATGTCCAAATACGGCCTTTACCTCAAAAAGCAGCCATAGGCTTATGATGGAGGAATATAGAGCAGGGCTGTGGTGCGGTGGGTTTTTAAATCTCTTTTCCCTGTGCTTTTTCCTTGACCCAAACTGGCCTCTCCTGGACAGCTTTTAGTCCTGGTAGGAAACAAACAGCTGACTCCTGCCACACATAAATAACATCAAGAAACTAAAGATTCCAAGTGCTGTGGGGCCAGATTTGGCTTTCAAATGCGGTATGGAAGAAGGAAGGGATTTACTCAGGGCTCATTTTGTAGAAAAAGCCCAGCAGGAACTCATTAGCATAATAGGCCACACCCAACAGGAGGAAGTCATTAGCATATTGGGCCACACCCCTGACAGCACAGCTCATTAGCACATTAGCACATGTTACCAGAAGTGTGGTCATCCAGCCACACCCACCTTTTGCTTCTTATTCTGTTTACCTTGTTTGTTGTCAAAACCCGGGGCCTTTTTTTGTAGCAGGGACTCCTTTGCATGTTAGGCCACACACCCCTACTGTAGCCAGTCCTAATTAGTTCCTGCTGTTGGGTGTGGCCTATTATGCTAATGAGTTCCTGCTGGGCGTGGCCAACTTGGGAGCCAGCCGGAACTCCGTTCCTGTGTGTTCCTGCCCAAAAATAGCCCTGGATTTACCCTTCCCTCCTGTGCCGTTTCCCCAAGCTGAAACAACTGTGCCCCACTGTGGGATGTCACATGCTGCTACACATGGAATCACACAACAGGGCAGTTCCCCCAAGTCTGTTTCAGCTCTGGAAAATGGCACTGGAGGGAAGGCTTGAACCTCCACCACCCCCTACACCCATAAGCTGAACGCAGCCATGCAGCGCTTGGGGATATTAGTTCTCTGGTGATAGTGTCCCCTGTCCCCACCCAACTCATGTCACAGATGTCACCTAGTTCAGACCTAAAGCCCAGATCAGACCTGCAAGGAGAATGCAATGGCTGGCTCCTGAGGGGGCAGAGTGGACTGCACCACTCCATACAGCAGGTGATCACTTTTTGTAATAATCCCCTATGTTTAAAAGGTCCCTATGAATAAAGAAAAAATTAGTACAGCAAGGAAGGAGAAAGGGCAAGGAAACTTCCTTCTTGCTGTGCTGTTTTTCTATCTGAACTGAGTTTTCCATTTGAAGGGACATTTCACTGCTGGGATCCCCTCTGTGCAGTCTGAAGAGGTGCAGTCCATTCTACCACCTCAGAGCACTGCCCCCTTGTTTTTTAAGAGGGCTCCTCTGCAGGTGTTGCGTGCTCCCCATGTCAGACAAAATTCAGCCGCCATCCTGGAGTGTTGCTAGGATGGCCTGTTGCTGCTGGCTGAGGTGTGCAGAAGTGGGGCCCGAACAAGGAATAGTGGAAGGCTAGTGGATCAAAATTAAAAGAGATCGCCAGAGCTGGAGTTTGCCAAAAGGATGTTTGTCTACAGGACGGAAGTGCTGGAGGTGAAAGAGCTGCAAAGTCCTGCACCCTTCCCTTGTCTGGATGGCTTCCCTGCTGCTTGGTTGTTGCCCCTCCTTCCCAGTGCCCTGGCTTTCGTGACTCAAGGATCAGGCCATCCAAGAGTAATTGAAATCTCATTATCCAGGGCTGGTTTAGAGAGTAGGAGCTGCTAACAGCAAAGGGATTAGATGGGGAAAGTGGAATTAATTTAGAACTGTGGAGATGGCACATGGTTTAAGCAGGCTTAATTTCTGCTTGTGCCCAGATTCTGGGTGAGACTGAAGGAGGATAGTGGTATAGCTCTCATCTGGCTAGATCTGGTACAGGTAGGTGGAGGAGGTGGATTTTTTGAGGGACAATGTTGTGTAGAAGGCCAGAAATGTCACAGTTATTAAAATATGACTCCCAAAGAGGTGGGTGTTGTTGTTGTTGTTTTTTGCCAGCAAGGATGTAAGTCTCCCCCATCCCCACAGTAGAATCTGTCTTTTCCTCAACCCATTGTCTGCCTATCCTGCTCCATCTCCCTTGCACCAAGTGGACCTACTGGGTTACCTAACATCCTGTCTCACTCTTCTTCCCCACATCACCTCCACAAGGCCCAGTTTGCCTGGCACTTCTTCATCCACTTCAGCCAGACCCATTTGCCCTGAGAGCTCTCCTTTTCATCAAGAGTTCTGCATGCCTTCCCCCATTTCCCTTTCTAATCCAGGAGGCACACAGACCTGTCTAGCTGACCGCTGTGACCTTTTCTCAGTGACGGATTGAGCAGAGTATCTACTGAGGACACTGGTTGATGCCTCCATCCTTTCTTCTTTCTTCCTTGCAGCAACAATTGTAGATTTTCTACTGTATCAGTGGGAGGGAATCGTAACCAATCATGTTATCATGGCATGTGTACACTCCTCACGAAACAACTGAAATTATAACCTTTGCTGTGAGTAAAATTATGCATTTACAGGTACAGCTTTATGTATAGCTTGACAACTACAACAGGTGGAGAACGGATATGTCCCCATAACTTTAATACTTATATTTGTTTTGTTCAATATTTACACTTGCTTTTCTGCCCAGGCTAGCCCGATCCCGTCAGATCTCGGAAGCTAAGCAGGGTTGGCCCTGGCTAGTATTTGGATGAGCGACCTCAAAGGAATACCACGAACGTGATGCAGAGGCAGGCAATGGCAAACCACCTCTGTAACATCTCTTGCCTTAAAAACAAGTCTAGCTCGCCACCTAGTGGTGTATATCACTAAAAGAGCTAGAACTTCTAGCTGCCAGACAATCTTAGGATCTCCTGGCTATACTACACACACTGCTATATGATACTTATTACCTTGCTTTTCTCCCCAGTGGGAACCCACAGCAGCTTGCAACATCATCATCTCCTCCATTTTATCCTCATGACAACAACCCTGTGAGATAAGTTAGGGTATTGCCCGGGATTCAGACCAGGTTCTCGCAGACTGTAATCCAGCACTCCAACCTCTACACCACACTGGCTCCTGGCTCTCATTTTTAGTGTTGCCTGTTAATAGGGTGAGACATTTGTAAGTTGGTAGCTTGTTGCACTCTTTCTCTTCCCTGTTCAGATAGGGGCACTTTCTAAGCCTTACAAAGGGATATGAATATTGGACAAGAAGGAATTGAATCAGCATATCTGGTGGAAACTGTGCTAATCTCATGCTTGTGTGGGTGGGATGTATGACCTGGGCAGAGCCTTGGAACTGTAACCTTTGACCTTCTCTGCAATTGAACCTGATTTTCGACTTGCCTCTGTTCCCCTGCAGGTGCCCAGAACCCATCGCCTTCCAAGAAGCCCAGGAACCGCAGCATCTTCCAATCCCTCTTCTGCTGCCTTTGCCATGACAACTCTGAGCCTATCCCCGTCAACAACAATGCCCCACTGCTGGTTGAGGAAAATGGTTCGGTGCCTAAGGTAGGCCAGCTTTCTCCATGGCCATAGAGAGGACTCTGGTTAGGACTCTGGTTGAGGATGCTGTTTGGAAGGTTGCCTTGAGATCCCAGTCTTCCTTGGAGAGAGAGGTCTGATGGATTATAGGAATCCATCTGTAGTCCAGAATGCCTGAAATTCTGCTGGGGACAGTGGGTGAGAGTGGAGAGAGGGGGCATATGACCACTGGGGCAGGGAAAGGAAGAGCCTTCTTATTTGTTTATGTGCTGCTTCAACAGGATATGTGGCCAGTGGCCAGGTGTCATCCTCAGCTAAAGCAACTGATCTCAGGTGTTGGGGCTTCTTTGCCAAGTGAACCTTTTGCCAACTGAACTTTTCCTGGATTCTTCCATCTTCATGTCATTCCTCGGAACATCTAGTATGATACTCACTGACCCCAGACTAAGAGAACATACTTGATAAGCAGCGCCTGGTACATTCCGTGGTGCAGCCAGAGACCCAGAAGAGGTGAAAAATGGACAGGACTGCTGCTTAAGTAGGGGGCTGGCCAAGTCTTTAATCACCATGGGCTGCTAAACTACTGGCAGCAAAAGCTGAGAGAATTTTTAGACTGGTTTGAGCCTTTCAGCTACTGTCCTCCGGTGCCTGGTTGTGTAACTGCAAAGCTTTGTTTTATTTCTTTGTTGGTAAAATAAAACAGAAGAGCAGTGGCACTTTAAAGACTGGCAACAGTTATTCCACCGTGAGCTTTCATGAGTCAGAGCTCACCTCTTCAAGTGCTGTGAAGAAGAAACCATACCCCACATTTCCCGCATTTCTTTAATTTCAGGGTTTCTCCCTACCTCATGCAGAGCTTGTGACATCAGGTCAGAATCAGAGCTGAAAATTCTGGGAATTAAAAATATTTACCCATACCCAGTTATTCTGATTTGGCCCCTGTGAGAACCCATGACTAAAGTCTCCGTGGCAACTATAGCATGCCCTGCTACTAGTCTAAAACTCTGCAGTCAGCAAAGATTCAAAGAAAAGGCATATTGTGCTCTATACAGAAGACAGCCAATGGTCTCAAATGTCTAGTTGAGATCAGAAGTGGAGCCCCCGTATTTTGACACCCGTGTTAGTTGTTAGCAGTGAAGTTCCTCATCTACTGTTTCCATCACAGCCTTTCTTTCATAAGAAGTAAGCGTTCTTTCTCCTATATGTTTGTGTTTATCTGCAGGCTACCATCAAATACCTCCTGCCAGAAATCAAGCCTCAAGATGCCAGCAAAATCTGTGTGGTCATTGACCTGGATGAGACATTGGTGCATAGTTCCTTTAAGGTCAGCCCCTTGCCCCCAACATACATCTCACACTACCTGCCCAACCTACCTTCTGGCCCTTTGCTGATTTTTTTCACTCTAGCCAGTTTTATCCCCTCCTTTCCCAAGCAGAATATAAGTGCGTGAGATTAGATTCCTTTCCTGTAGAAGGGGCATGGTGGGGGGATGAATTAGCCATGTTATAGGACCAGTGTGTATGTTTGGAGTTGACAACATTAACCAAGATGATGAGAGGGTAGGTGTGGCTGTGAGAACCATGATGGTGTTTGGGGAAAGACTGGGAGGGAAATACAGGGAACGCCACTGAGGCAGCCCATCTTACAGACTCTCTCTGTCCCCCCCCCTTTCCCAGCCAGTGAACAATGCAGATTTTATCATCCCAGTGGAGATTGACGGAGTCATGCACCAGGTATGGGGGCATAATGGGAGACAAGGGGTCGTGGGCCAGCCTGTGGTCTTGGCAGTGGTGTCTGGGATGGGGGGTGGATTTTTTTTTTTTAAGCTGTGTTCCAATTGCCAAAGGAAGCTTTAAAGGTATCCTGGGATGCAGGGCTTATGAGGAAGGTGACCGTGAGGGGGGTGGAGGTGGCATTTGAGGATGGGCTTGAACGTTTACGGCCTGTGGGTGGTTCTGTAATTATGAAATCCATTATCCTTCCTTCTAAAGGCTGTTGCCGGGTTCAAGTAATCCAGGATAGGCTGTGGGTACTGTAGTCAGCCTGTTCTCGATTACTTGGCCTTGGAGGCAGCCAGCAGCACCAGAGTGGATGACAGGTGCAGACACCGGCTTTTAAGGAGGAGCTTAGCACTTAGCACTTGAGTGACCAAGCTCAGCCACAGCAGTTCAAATCCCAGAGCAGGCTGCATCTGTTTTGTCACTGGCTTAGCCATGTTGGAGTGTGGAAAGGATCCTCTTGCTTTGGTCCTTTGCAAGGATGTTCTGCCCATGAACCAGCAACAGTGCATTGGGTGGAATCAGGGTGCTAGTCTGAGTAGCCCCTCCTGTGGTTGTATCCCTAAGGCCAGAAGGGACTTCTCGCATGCAGGGAATCTTCAGTTATTCCGTCCTGATATTCCTCATTCTTGTCTCAGTTGCTGGAATTCCATAGTCCTCCTTGATTGTTTCTTTTGTCCTCAAAGAATTATACGATCTATGTTGTATCCTCTTTCTTAAACTCTATGTAATACTCACTGTGGTTTTGGAGAACAACTGGCTAGTCAGGATGCTGAGAATTTTGGACAGATCTACCTTTTTAGTCTTGATGTAGGCAAAAATGTCTGTATTCCTTCTTACAAAAAGAGCAAGTTTCTAGTCCTCCTCCTCATGGATAGGAGAGCCTTGCAAATTGCAAGCAGTTTATCTTAAGGATAACTGGCAGGCTTTCCATTTTATTGTATTATTTTTTTTACAGTCAGTTACTCCAGTCCTTTCTGATTTGCCTGTATGCACATATTCCTTGGATACATACACAATCCCTTTTTCTCTCCTAGGCCATCTGAAACAGAAAACACCCCATGAAACACTTAAATGTCACACCATTGGCATGAATAGAGGTGCCACCTGATGCACATGATTTATTTTGATCAAAATCTGGAGTTGGAGGTTTTGGCTGTTTCTCTGTTTCCATTTCCTGGAGGTCTGAATGCACACATGCACACACCCCATCTGTAATGCACTTTGCTTCAGAATGCCCTCCTAATCTGGAGTCCTTGGAATCAGAACTTGGTAGTTCCTTCCGTTGTCCTTCCATAAAGAGAGCCTAATTCTGGGCTGTTTTGCACTCGATTACAGATACCCAAGTATTAAACACACTTGCCTCTCACTAAGTCTCCTGAAGGGCTTCCATGTATAAAATCCAGCTGATATGTACAATACTTGGAATTGGAGACTGCGAAAGGATCACAATCGTGCTCTTGATTATTTTACTGTTAGACTTGGCAAGAGGCACATGTGTTTTGTATTCAGATATCAATACCTGAGTAATAATTTTCAATTCATTTTTCAGTGTATAATTTATTGGCTAGTAGACCCTTCTCTGAAAGTGCCAAACCTCAGACTCCTTTAGGATACCGTTACTTGATATCCTTGGAGGACCCATCCCCTGTATGTTCTTAGCCACATGTCTTAATTATCCAAGACCAAAGGAACACCCTCATCCCTCACATTTCGAACTAGAGAGATGACAGTTTACAATCTCCTGGACTCTCATCACCTTCACCAGGATGTCCTTTCACACGTCCTCTCAGGTCTCTCTTTGCCTTACCTAGTGCTGCTCTGGGTGGGGGGTAGATAATGGCACAGGGAATTGTTCAGGTGGAAGTTATGCTAAGAGTTCTCTAGACCCAATGCTTTGCCATGGAAGGATTTCCTAGAGCTCAACCATAGCAGACAAGTGCTCATTAGAGTTTTATGGAAAATCTTCCAGGCAGGGAGATTCTGGAGTGTCTTCAGGCAACTTTTTTTCTACTTCCCAAATATTTGTACAATCATTGTACCCAACATAACTGTGCTCAAGAGAAGACGTCACAGCATAGTACCACGGAGCCAAGCTTTTTGCTGGCCAAGAAGGTAGGATCTACTTGCTAGTGAGCAGATCTGTGCCCCGTGACCCCACCCCCATACTCTCCCTTCCCCTCCCCAGGTGTATGTGCTGAAGAGACCCCATGTGGATGAGTTTCTCCGGCGGATGGGTGAGCTCTTTGAGTGTGTGCTCTTCACCGCTAGTCTGGCAAAGGTGAGACTCCGCTTGTCCTTCCCTTGTCCGTCACCCCACCTCCTTACTTGGCGATCATCAGCCTCACTCCCTCAGTGATGTCCATCTGGGGAAATGGGGAAGAAAAAACAAGACAGATGAGATGACGAGAGAGCCCATCTTGTTTCCCAGTATGCACACTCCTCTCCCCTCCCCCCACTGAATCCTGGCTTCTGTCCCTTTTTCCTTGCTGTCAGCCACTCTTCTGTCAAAACTGGGAGGAAGAGTTCTGGCTCAAACTGGGAGGAAGAGTTCTGGCTCGCAAGCCTTCTTCCTTCTCTAGCCTCGACCCTGATTCTCCTGCCTGACCTGGGGAAAGAACAGATGACTCTTGGGAAGAAGCAAACACACCTGCTGCAATGAGAGACACTCAAATGGAACATTGCACACAGGGAGGGAGAAAGATGATCCAGCCTTTCCAAAAAACACTATGCCCCATCCCTACAATAGACTCCCCCACCCCACCCCCAGTGTGCACCGGGTGAATGCAGTAAAAAACCCTCTCTTTTTCCTCCAACTCCCAGTATGCAGATCCTGTTGCTGACCTGCTGGATAAATGGGGAGCCTTCCGTGCCCGCCTCTTCCGTGAGTCATGCGTCTTCCACCGTGGAAACTACGTCAAGGACCTCAGCCGCCTGGGCCGTGACCTGACGCGTATTATCATTGTGGACAATTCGCCTGCTTCCTACGTCTTCCACCCTGATAATGCTGTAAGGTTTTGGCCAGCAGGTTTCGGGCCTTGGGGCAGGGGCGGTGATTTGAGTTTGCTGCTGTCAGGCTGGGCTCCAGTCCTGTTGAAGGAGGGCTGCAAAAAACAGTGGGCTGCAAAGCAGGACAAGAGGGACATGGCAGACAGGGAGCCCAAGCAGGATGGGGTATTCCTTGTACCTTGAAAAGATGTCCTGTGATGCAGCTGCACCTTGGGTAGGTGTGGCATTTTGTGCAGCAATTCTTGCCCAGCTTTGAAGACCCTTTAGACTCTGGAAATCCTTCAGTGAGGCTCAGATGTGCCTGTCTCTAAAGTCAGAATGGCTCCGTAATGTGGGGACATGCTGTGTGTTCACACATACCAGAGCATCCCTAATAGCACAATGCTCAGATCATAAGAACCAGGGAGCAGCCCAGCTCCATCGAGTCCAGCCTTCTACTTTCAACAGCAGCCAGACCAATGCTTCTGGAAGCTCTTCAGCAGAGTATCGAGAAGGTGACCGTATCCCCAGGTTGGTCCAGCATCTGCTCCTGGGCAACAACAAGAGTCAGTCTTCTCCGGTTGCTGATGATAGACCCTGTCCTGACTGAATTTGCTTTCAAGGATTACACAAGGCAAAAGGAATCAACATTTTTCACTCAGAAAAGCTAAAGTTTGCCACCTGATTACTGTGTTTGCATGCTGCGGTTAGCTTTGTGTAACTGCTTCTGCTAGCCAATGAAGATGAGCAAGAGTGATGCAGAACTCATGCCACTGGAATCTCAGAGAGCCTCTTGAAGTTTGCTTTTACAAAACAATAAAACACACCAAAAGTAGAACTACTTAGGAGGCCAGGTGCTGGGTTCAGCTTCGAATTCTGTGCAGTGCAATAATTGTTAATGAGCATTTAATGCTTTTAGAAAATTCAGCATTTGGCATGTATTATCTTGCATGCAACAGCCCTGGAAGATAGGCGAGCATTATTAACCCCATATTGCACAGGGGTGGGGGGCCTGTTAGCCTGGCAGTCCTGTGGCTTGACTAGGGCTACTTGCAACTTCATGACAGAAGGATTTCCTGACGTATGACTTCTGTTCTTAGACATTAAGGTTGCACCATGTTACAAATACTTTGTTAGCACTAGGTGTGGTGACAGCAAGCAGTTTAGGGTGTATAAATATCGATCTACTCTTCTGTTCTTATAGGGCAGCCAATGAAGCCAACGAGCAGTAGGTTCAGGACAGACAAAAGGAAACACTTCTTTACACAGAGAGTGATCAAAATGTGGAATTTGCCGCCAGAGAATGTAGTGTTGGCCACAGGAATAAACAGCTTTTAAAGGAGATTAGACAGATTCATGAAGGGTAGGTCTATCAGTGGCTACTACCCATGGTGACTAAAGGGAACCTCCATGTTCAGAGGCAGCAAACCTCTGAATCCCAGTGCCAAGAGTCAGCACCAGGGCAAAGCCTCTATGCTCTGTTGTTGGACCTCTGGAGGAACTGGTTGGCCACTGTGTGAGACAAATGTGGACAGTCACGACCTGATCAAAGAACAAATGTTAAGAAAACAGTCGTGAGAGTCTGACCCACAAATCAGGCAGTCAACAAGACTTGCAGAGGAAATGCTTTCTGTATATTCTTGTCAACAAGCACGACAACACAGTGAATAATTTCCTTCAAATCATAAGAAAATCCTTGTGTAAAAATACATCAACGTCATCTCCGGATTATATAAGGGTGAGACGCCTGGGATCCATCAAAAGTTTAGCAGCATATTTGAGCCTGAATACTTATTGAGATCAGCAACCTATTGAGATCAGCATCCTATCTAAACGTCTTATCTTTCCTGATTTTTTGTAAAGCACTTTATGAACATGAAAGCTTTTGTACTACTCTAATATTTCCTGAGGAAGATCCAATTTTGAAACTGTCATGGTGTCATTTGGCTGTGAGATGCAGCTGTCTCTGGAATGGAGCTGTTTTTATAGAGGGACCTTTCATCTGGTGCTGAGATGCAACCGTGGGGAAAGGCATCCACCCCTCTGTAGACGGATGCTAGTAGGGCTGCCAAATCCCCCCGGGGGGCGGATTTCCCCCCGCTTTGGAGGCCCGATTTCCGCCCCTGCGGAATCGGGCCCCGGGGGAAAACCCACCCCCACGTGCACGTCACCCGGATGTGATGTCGCACGCTGGGGGCGGGGCCACAGCCATTTGAGGGGAAAACAGCGTGCCCTGCATCATGACGTCACATCCGGGTGACGTAGATGCGGTGCGCGCACTGGGAGCTGCCCAGGAGTCCCCCGCCAAGGAGGTGAGTGCCATTTGGCAACCCTAGATGCTAGTCATAAGCCTAATCTTGCAAGCAGAATTACTTGAATAGACAAAGATTCCCTTTCCCGGCTACCTCTTGTCAGCAGTCCATAGAGATAACATCTGTGGTGGTACCTATAAGTGTATTGGGGGGGGGGTTGTACTGAGCCAGCAGAGAAACCTAACCTTTCCCTGTCTTCCTCCTTGGCAGGTCCCTGTGGCTTCATGGTTCGACAACATGGCTGACACGGAGCTTCTCGACCTGTTGCCATTTTTTGAGAGACTCAGCAAAGTGGATGACGTGTATACAGTGCTAAAACAGCACCGGACTAGTAGCTAGTGACTGCAGGGGGCTTTGGGCAGGGGAAGGAGGGGTAGAAGCCCACCTAGCTGCTTCCTGCTGCTGAGCAGGGTCCGTCTGCTCTCCCAGCCTAGCCCCAGGCATAGCAGTGCACAGGAAACCCAGCAGGGGGCAGCAGAGAGCCACTGGTTCCCATGGGGGCACCAGGACAGACGCCAATGTCTGAAGGTCACCTCGAACCCTGAACCCCAGAGAGGAAATATCCTTGCCGTTGTGTTTAAGTAATGGTTTGTTCCCCTTGTATTACGGCTGTGGGGACCAGGCCCTCGGCCCATCTTTTTCTCACACCATGGGACCAAGATTGTGGCCCCATCCCCCTCTAGCCAAGGGGAGAGCGCGAATTCTGGCCCACTCCCCTGTCACCAGGTGGAGAAGGGTCACACAAGGACTGGTCCCAGGAATTCCCTGGATCCCACTGATGCCCGATATTCTCCTCCCCTGTGGGGGGAGTTATTGGCACCACGGCTATATTTCTGGTGGTGGACATTGGCAGTGCTAGGAGCCGAGGAAGCCCCAGGTGAAAGGTATTGAAGAGGGAAAGGGGAACCCAGGAGAGAAGGCAGAGCTGACCGGGGGGGGGGGCTGAAAAGATTTGGGCAAATACATAAAGAAGGTAGAACGTGTGGAGAAATTTGGCTGCGTCTCTAAAGGGAGTGGAGTTTCTCTGTCATGAGAAGTCCCAGCTGAGAGTTCGGGGCTGATGTCTGAGAACTGCATCTTTCTTAAGCAAGAGCATGTATTCGTGCTGTGCAACACAGGATATATTGGGCTGTCTCCTATCGCTCTGCTCAGGTAAGGACGGCATGTTTTGTTTGGAGTAAGCCACGTCCTGCTAACACAAGATACGGTTCCACCAGCAGGATGGACTTTCCCCCAAAGGATATGCATGTCCCTTAACTGAGTGTAGAATACAACCCAATGTTGTCTTGCTAAAAGCGACGTTCCGCCATTTTGTGGGACACTGCACAGTCTGAATGAGCTGCTTCTCACTGAAAGTTTCCCTTTAGAGGAAAAAATGTCATTTCCCCCCCCCCATTCCCTTTGAGAGAGGGTGGGGACTCAGGCTTCTCTTCATTTTCTTTCTGAAGAAGAGACAAAAAAGTAGGTCAGGAGATGTTTCACTACCAGGTAGGAAGAGACGTTTTCCCCAGCTGAGATGCAATGTAAAGCTAGGTCTGTCAGTTTGCGCACTGACACTTGTAAGTGCCTTAGAGGTGAGGGAATGAGCAGTCAGATGGATTGAACAGGCCCAAGTCGGACCCACAGCCCAATCCGAGCCTGGCTGGACCCCTGCATTTTGAGGGGCCCCAAGCTAGTTCTGTGATTGGTTGCCTCTGAGAGAAGTGGCTTTTGAGGCATTGAGATACATGGGTGACTGCCGGGGTAGTTCATGTTAGGCTTAAAGAGGGCTATCGGGAAGATGAGCACTGTTGGCTGATAGATACCATACCGGAAGTTTGTTATCTAGAGCAATGCAATCGGTTTCTGATTTCGTTCAAGATTATTAGTGTGGTTGGTGACTCTGCCTTCTAGTAGTCAGGTATGGCACAGTCTAGGTATCCTTCTCATAGCATTTCCATATTCCTTGCCAGCCCTGAGTTTTCTTTTCTAATCCCTGGCTTCTTCCGGGCGCATTCTCAAGTTCCCTTTATCTCCGCCCTCCTAGTAGCTGTGACCAGACATCCTGTGGGCGTATGCTGGGGAGGGAGAGATGGCAGTGTTTTCTTCGGCCACAGTGGCTTTGTCTTTTATGCTGTTAGTGCCTTTAATCCCCACTGTCTCCCAGCTGGCTTCGTTCCAGGCCCTGAGATGCAGCAACAGTTGCCTGCTGGGTTTCCGGAACCTTCCTGGGCTTGCAGGGCATGTGGGGAAATTGTGCCTTTTAGACATGATGGATCTGGAGGTATTGCTGAGAGAAATGAAATGCACAAACTGTGGGGGTGGTGCCAGTAGACAAGACCTCTGTTTCTACTGCTTTGTGAATAAGTCCAATTGCTCCAGGTTCCCAAAGACTGGTTGAGCTAAGTCAAGCCAGCCCTCCCTGCCATCTGTTTAACCGTGTTTCTTCCCGGCTCATCCAGGGGCTTTGAAAGCCCATTTAAGAAGGAAGAACCTTGAGCTGTCTGCCTTGGCCTCTCTGCCAGCTGCCCCAAAGAGGGACGGATGTTCTTCAGTTTCTCTCCAGTGCCACCTTGGATTTGCCTTAACATGTTCTTTTTGGATTCAAGAATTCTGTGTGCCTTTTTATGATTGTTCTTTGCTGTTTCTTAAAGAAATGACACGATGCAGCAAATCTTGAGACCCTTAGCCCCATATCAGGGTGGAATCTTTAGTGACGGAGCAGGTCTTGGCTGTGGAGAATGGCTCCTTTAGTGGTCTGTTGACCTGGAGCAAAGGGTGGTCACAGTGAGCCTCACTGCCAGGGAGCCTTTGAGCCGGCATTTGCAGGTTGCCACTTTATCATATTAAACTTAGACCATCTTACTAAAATGACGAGTGCATTGAATAATCCCTTCCAAGGTGAGCCTGTCCCAGTCCTCAGGGTGGGGGGGATACAGGAAGTTTCAGCAACCATTCAAATGTGATGACATTGTTCGATAGCTACTGCTAGATTTATCCTTTAGGAATGTGTGCCGGATGTATCCTTTAGGAATGTATGTGTTTGCTTTTAAGCGCAGTCAAGTTGATGACTGCAAGTCATTAATGTGGTAGGGTGGGGAGAGAAGTCCCTTTAATTGTTTTTACTTTAACAACATTATTGGTTTTTGTTTTGTTTTTTAAGAAAACCATTGTACAATGGGATAATCTTTTTTCCACATTGCCCCTAACAGATCTCTCTCTTCCAGCCCCCCTCCCTTGGGCCAAATTACAGGCAGGGGTCATTTCATAGAAAAAGAGCTAGGGGAACTCATTAGCATAACTCATTAGCATATGCCACACCCCCTGACATCACCGGAAGTTAGTCATAAGGCCACACACCCCGCCCCCAATGGTCCCAGCCGCCGCCACCGGCCTTGCAGGTCCACTGCCGAGCCCCATGAGGGGCCCAGCAGTGGACCTGCAAGGCCGGCTGGAGTGCAAGGAAGCCCTGCAAAGGCCCTCCCTGGCCCCAGGCAGGCAGGGGTGGGGAGAGGCAGGGAGGAAGCAACTTACCCTCCCTCTTCTCCTGCCTCCTCCTGGCTGAATGAGGGCCGGAAGCAGGGCGGCCGGAAGCAGGGGGCAGGGCTTTGTCATGTGCCCCGCCCCCCATACCTCACCCGGGGGAACTGCGATCCCCCCCGAAATGACCTTTGATTACAGGAATACATGAACTGTAACAGAGAGAGAAGATGCTATTGAAAGAAAAGCTCAAAGCTTTTTTCCTTCTACTGTATGGGGTTGGGATCTCTTATCACCATATCTTCTACTGCAAATGCATGTCATGTAACTAAGTCTCTCTTTTTCCACCCTAATCAATTGCCATATATATATATTTTTAAAATGACACAAAAATCAGTGAAGATATGCCAAAACACTAGGTGGAATACGATGTACTTCACAACCCACCCACCCCCAATTTTAGGGGACATAAGAAAAACTGTCAATCTTCTGGCTAGAACCTTTAGCAATTTGCTCCATTCTGGCAATATGGATACCCTTTTCTCTGTGCCAGTGGACCACTAATAACCCACCAGTCCCAGCAGACAAACTGCTCCAGATCTAAAGTTCATCCGGAATTGATAAACCCTCTGTGGGGGACCCTCCCCCCATTCAAGGAGCCTTTTTTTTAAAGGATGTGGGAAGAAGAATTCTAGCAGGGCACATTTTAGATTATATAAATATGTATAATGTGTATATATTTTAGGGGACATAAGAAAAATTGGGTAAAAAACATCAGAGGATTTTTATAGCTGTATTTTTAACAATGTTCTTCGGAGATGGTAATTATTTTTGTGTGGTTGGTTGTCAATTTTCCTGTTGTAAAAGGAAATGGGGTGGGAGTGATTTTGTCCATCAGATGACACCTATATCTGAGAGCATGCTCATCTTCTCCAAATACCTGTCGCTCCCCTCACAATGCACTGCACCATACCCCAACACATATACATCTTATAGTATTCAGTAGCCTCAGTGTTAACAGTTGGCAGACTCTTTCAAGCCCTTGTTCCACATTTAATTTTTTCCTCCCACCAAGATCAGAAATGGGCTGCCCAAAGCTCATCACTGGAAGTGAACAGATTCTTTCATAACTTTCCCTCCAGTAGAAATCCTTACCTCTCTTCCTGGCCACTTCCTTTTCTCCCCCGTCCACATTCTCGTAGGATGCTAGCTGTCTACCCCAGAAGGTAAAGACTGGCCCCGGTCACATGGGCCGGATATCGTGGGGGGGAGGCGTGGCTAATTGCCCCGGTGCAGTTTGATCCGCGATTACGCAATCAGACTCGCCAGCGGCACACCACCGGTCCTTCCCTCGGCGCCGACGGGTAAACGAGGGACCGGAGGGGAATGCTGCACGCTGGCGCGATCACACCACGGGTGTGGGGGTCTGGAGGCAGCCCGTGGCAAACGTTTACTAGTACCTTGGAGGTACTAGTTTTTTAACTCGCATTGTCGGCGGTAAGCCATGGGTGCACTCCACTTCCCAGATGTTGGGGTGTGATCGCGCCCGGATAATCAGCCCACCGTCCGTGCCTCTCCCGCGACAACTTTGCCGTGTGACCGGGGCCACTGAGTGGTAGCAAGCATGTCCCCCTAAGAACGGCTTTCCTTGGAGTGAATTTTCCCTCCTTTCTTTTCTCCATCTAATTGACATTTTAAATTCCTTCTTTTGGGGTCAGGGGTAGTGAATCAATGCTAGCAACCAGGAATAGCAAGTTGAAATTCCCTGTCTTAACACAGTATTGGAAAATGCAGCACTTTATTTGGGAAAGGATAATCATATCTCCTCTCAGTGCCAACTAAAAGCTACAAAGAGCCACAAGTTTTCTACAAAACATGTCCGTGTAGCTGAGACTCACTGTAGACACTCCTTGTGTTTTCTGGGCTGGCTGAGTAAGGTGCCACTTCATTCTCTCTCACACACAAAATGTTTCTCCTGTTGCTGGACAATTTGCTTCTACTGCCTGGTCTCCCCAACCTGTTGTGTTTGGAGAAGGAGCTGTTCCCCACCCCATCTGTTCATGCTCTCCTGTAGGCATCTTTTGACCACAAGCTGATCTTTTAACAATGGAAGAGAGTGAGAAATCACAAATCAAAGTGCCTTCTCCTGTGATTCAAACTGTAAAATAATCTTTAAAGAAAAAAAAAATCAAACCCACAAGAACAGTCTCTGTTATTTTGTGTTGCTTATATAGTTGTTGGTAATGAGTAATCACCGGAAAAGACAATAATGGCCCTGGTCACACGGGCCGGATATCGTGGGGGGGGGGAGATGGCTAATTGCCCCGGCGCAGTTTGATCCGCGATTATGCAATCAGATGCGCCGGCGGCACACCACCGGTCCTTCCCTCGGCGCTGGCGGGTAAACGAGGGACCGGAGGGGAATGCCGTGCGCCGGCGCAATCACACCACGGGGGTCTGGAGGCAGCCCATGGGAAATGTTTTCTAGTACCTTGGAGGTACTAGTTTTTTAATGCACATTGTCGGCGGTAAGCCACGGGTGCGCTCCACTCCCCAGATGTTGGGGTGTGATCGCGCCCGGATAATCCGCCCACCATCCATGCCTCTCCCGTGGCACCTTTGCCATGTGACCGGGGCCAATGCTTGGGAAAGTTGAAGGCAGCTGGAAAAGAGGAAGACCCAACAGGAGATGGATGGACTCAATCAAGGGAATCTGCAGCCTTCCGTTTACAAGACCTGAGGAAGGCTGCTAATGACCGGATGTTCTGGAGGACGTTAATTCACAGGGTCGCCATAAGTTGAAAGCAACTTGACAGCACTTAACTCAGACAATGAGTAATAAGAAATGTAAACAGGTAAGACCGTTTCTTTGATTGGTCCAGCTTCATTGAAAAGTGGGAGTATGCTTCGTTCTGATTGCTTAAAACTATAGGTCTTCACAAAAATGAGAAAGTATTTGCATGGATGAATCTAACATGCACACACACACACACACACACAATGTTGGTCAGTTGTCTTTTAGAAGTTTTGTACATATCTGGTTATCCATTGCTCAGGTCTAAATTGGCTTTCATTGCCCCAGGAAGATCTTGGGATCGTCATAACTGGGGGTAAAAACCTTAAAATATACTTAATTTATGGGGCCACTTAAAATGACAAATTATGTATTAGAAATTATTAGGAAAGACATTAAAAAAATAAAACCACCACTGTGCTCATGCCTTTATATAAATTAATGGTGCAGCTGAATTTGGAATACAGCACACTATTCTGGTCACCCCCATCTCAAAAAGAGTATCATAGTATTGTGGGGGAGGAACTATAGAAAAGGGCAACCCAAATAAAGGCTTGGAACATCTTGCTTGTGAACAAGAGCTAAAGTGTTTGGGGCTTTTTCCTTAGTGAAGAAAAAAGAATAATAAGGTGAGGACATGCTTATGAATTTACAAACAGGTGCATGGTGTAAGAAAGCAATAGAAAATTATTTCTCTGGAAATAATGGAACTCAGGTCAAGGAAAGTGATAAGATGGTAGATTCAGGGTGGACAAAAGGAAGTATTTCAGACAGCACATCACTGAGTTGTGAAATTTATTGTCACCACATGTCTACTACCTTAGATGACTTTTTTAAAAGATGAGATAAATTCCTGGAGGATATTTCTATCAGTGATTTTTAGCCATAAAAATGAAATGTACCTTATAAGCAGGGGTCATTTCATAGAAAAAGAGGCACAGGAGCTCATTAGCATAACTCATTAGCATAACTTATTTGCATATGCCACACCCCCTGACATCACCAGAAGTGTGTCAGAAGGCAACACCCACTGCTCAGGCTCCACTGGACTGTTTTGGATTCCTAGCTATTGGTTGGGGGGGGACATGCAGATCTGTCCTCGCAGAGGAGGGAGAGCTTGTGCCTGAATAAAACTTGGTCTTAAAGGTGCCACTGGACTGTTTTGGGTGGGTGGGGGGGGTTCTGCAACTTACCTGGCTGCTTCTTGCTGTGACTGAGGGCTGCTGGGAGCAGGGGGTGTGGCCTTGTTGCATGTGCCCGCCCCCTGGGCTCTTTACTGCCGGAGTTCCGCTCCTGTGCGCTCCTGCAGGAAATGACCCCTGCTTACAAGTACCAGACACTGGAAGCAAATGAGAGAGGGGGCTGTCACTTTCATACCCTATTAGTGAGCTGTTCAGGGGTGTCTGATGTTGGGATTAAATGGACTTCTGGTTCAATTTAGCAAGGTAGTTGAAAATAGTCATCTTGTTCTCTATGTACATATGTAATTGAGGCATAGGTCTGCTGTATTATTTTGTGTGACCAAACTGCCTATACCACCAGAAGAAGCAGATCCCTGAAAACACCCTCTTACCTGATTTGTCTTGCTTAGTGTAAGTGACCCCCAGAATGGTACCTGTGGGCACCATGGCCAGTGGATTCCCTGGTGCCCATCTACTTCTTGTTCAAAGCATGTCTTCCCCCCAAATAAAGAGCCAGTCCTGACATTCCTCCACCTCCTTGTGGCAGGGTGACCCAGAAACAATGAATTACCTAGTACTCTAAAGGTTTCCCTTGCTCGAAAGCCAGTCGCATCCGACTCTAGGGAGCAGTGCTCATCTCCGTTTCCAAGCCGAAGAGCCAGCGCTGTCCGAAGTCATTTCCATGGTCATGTGGCCGGCATGACTAGATGCCGAGGCACACGGAACGCTGTTACCTTCCCACTGAAGCTTTCAAACTGCTAGGTTGGCAGGAGCTGGGGCCAGAGACAGGCACTCACCCCGTCATGCAGCACTCGGGTCTCAGACTGCCGAACTACAGTCCTTCCGGTCTGCAGCTCAGCGTCTTAACCTCTGAGCCGCCGTGGCCCCACCTAGTACTCCAGGAAGCAGGAATACGTGAGGAGGAGGCTAAATATCCTACAAATGGGGAGTGCTAGCCTTGTATTGTCCAATAACTGGCAGCTAAGGAATAAGACTTTTCCATCGATTATGGGAGTTGCTAATTGCTTAACTCTGCTTGCAGCTTGTCTGGCTCACTTTAGTAGATGTTAAGTGTTATCTACTTGGAGGTGCATTTGCAAAAATACAGAATTGTGCAAGGGAGTCTGGTGGTCTAGCAAAATGTCCTGCTTCCTGTCTGGGCTTTTAAATGGAGGTTAACATAAGAACATAAGAGAAGCCAATGTTGGATTAGGCCAATGGCCCATCCAGCCCAACACTCTGGGTCACACAGTGGCCAAAAATACCAGGTGCCATCAGGAGGTCCAGCAGTGGGGCCAGGACACTAGAAGCCCTCCCACTGTTGCCCCCCCCCCTAAGCACCAAGAATACAGTGCATCCCTTGCCCCAGACCGAGAGTTCCTATCTATCCCTTGTGGCTAATAGCCACTGATGGACCTCTGCTCCATATGTTTATCCAGTTCCCTCTTGAAGCCGTCCATGCTTGTAGCCTCCTGTGGCAATGAATTCCATGTGTTAATCACTCTTTGGGTGAAGAAGGACTTCCTTTTATCTGTTCTAACCCGACCGCTCAGCAATTTCATGGAGTGCCCATGAGTTCTTGCATTGTGAGAAAGGGAGAAAAGTACTTATTTCTCGACCTGCTCTATCCCATGCATAATCTTATAAACCTCGATCATGTCACCCCTCAGCTGTTGTTTCTCTGAGCTAAAGAGCCCCAAGTGCTTTAACCTTTCTTCATTGGGAAAGTGTTCCAACCCTTTTATCATTCTAGTTGCCCTTTTCTGCACTTTTTCCAATGCTATAAGGTGGTGTGGTGACCAGAACTGCACACAGTACGCCAAATGAGGACGTACCATCGATTTATACAGGGGCATTATAGGTTAATTTCAGTTTGTGCCTCTAGAAGGGAGGGACATCCCTCTAATTGGGAAGGATGGAGAATACGGTGGTTTGCATGCATCTAGACTTAACATGCTGCTTCCTTCTACAAAGGAACTTCTGAGTGAATTAGCATACGTTCAGGCTATAAGAAACCCAACAAATTGCCACCACATTTGAAAGACTTTCAAATTAATTGCTAGCAGCAAATCTCAGGAATAAGGGAAAGAAGCGAAAGGAATTGGTTCTGAAAGGCAGTTGGGATTGCTGCTAGGGTGTGTATCTCTTTAAATCTTGTTTTCGTATTGTACCATTCCAGCATGTGGCACTTGGGCGGCGGTCACATGGGCCGAAAAATGCACCGGGGGGGAGCGTGGCCGGTCGAGCTCCCGTGGTCAGGGGGGAGATGCTGATCACCGGGCTGGAAAATGCACCGGGGGGGGAGCGTGGCCGGTCGAGGTCCCGTGATCAGGGGGGAGATGCTGATCACACGAGTATCCTGCAGCGCGGCAAAGAAGCCGCGCCGCGCGATCACACTAGCAATCGCTCTTTGTGCGCATGCGCTGTTGGGCACTTTTGCGCATCCTGCAGAGACTTGGGAGGAAAAAACCCCCCTTGTTTGCGATGAACATTGGCGGGTGCCAGATGCCATGTGATTCCACCGGAAACGCGATCAGACGCCCGCCCTTGACCCACGGTTTTCGGAAACCAGTATCTCGTAAGTACTAGTTTTATAAGCCGCATCTTCGGCGGGAAGCCACGGGTTCGCTGCAGGAGCACTGCGCTTTCCAGATGTTGCAGTGTGATCGTGCCCGGAAAATCCACGGGAGTCCCGTGCCTTCAGTGGGGCAAATGCTCCATGTGAACGGGGCCTTAGTAGGGTCCCATAAGCCATTATTACAATTTAAATGCCAAGAGTTATTGGGGTGGGTGGGAGGTGACATAAGGGGACCAGTGGGCAAATCCCAGTACTGTTGCAGTCCTAAAGGCACTTTCCTAAGAATAAGCTCCACTGAATGACATGGAACTTACTTAGGAGTAGACCTGGTGAGGGTTGCTCCCTTCATGTATGGTTCCATTTGAAGATGAGGAGAATTATCCTTACAAAACGTGAAGAAGCATGCAGGGTCATCTCCCACTCCCAACTTTATAATTTCACTTTATCGCTGATCTGAACGTCTGTTGCGTAACTCATCCCTTCCTGCAGTCACCTCATTGCTTCCAAATGCTCCAGTTGTCCTCCATGCTGTGCACACAGACACCAAAGTCTCCAAAACACAGCTGCCCCATCCCCCTTATATGATAGCTGGCACCTTTTCCCATTTCACTAGTAATGTCAAGCTTTAAGAAAGTGTAACACTTGTATAAAACAGCACAGACTGTCAGAACAGTTCAGAAGTGTCCAGGTAAAAATTCCATGAGGGAAGTGAACTGGCAATTCCAGGGCAGCAATTGGTCCATCCCCCCCTTCCTTTCTGTACAAGAAGGTCTTTTGCAACCTGCTCTCAGGATAGTTCGTGACCGGCCACCCTTGGCACAGGGTCAGGTATTCTTCCCTCTCCTTCAACTGCAGATCACAAATTTGCTGGTTTCATCTGTTGAAGTGTTTTCTGTCACTGACAGGAGAAACCATAGTAGGTGTAATTCCCCCTTCTGCGCAGCTAAATCACAGAAGCCTTCTCAGGGCCTGGAGGGGTCTGACAATGCAACCTGTTTTGGAGTCCCTCCCTATTTCTTGCCACAGATTCCGATGTTTGGAGGTGTGAGCTCTTGATAAGCTCTTCTGCTGAAGGGGTTAGCCCATCCTAGGGATTCTCAAGAATTTGTGGCTTTTCAGAAGGACTTAACATCACATACTATTAATTTGTGAAACTTGATGCTTTAGGATGTAGATGCAACCATTAGTGTCAATGGCTTTAAGAAGGGATTAGACACATTCATGCTATTAACCATGATAGCTAACCCAACCATTTGCATTTGGAGGACTCTGCATGCCAATTTTTGGGGAAGGGGGTACAACAAGGAGATACTTGGCCTCCCCACCCTGTTCGTGATCCTTCTGGGATATCTGATTGGCTCTGTGGGAAACAGGATGCTGGATGGTTGGGTGGATCACATTGATCTGATCCAGCAGAGCTCTTGAGTTCTTACATGCCTCTGTGTGAGGTTTCTCCTCTTCCACTGAGCTCTGAAAGGAGACCATTCATTCCATCCTGAGACTACAGAATGGTAGGTATTTTTCATCTTGTTTGCTTGCTCCTCAGTCTCTGATCTCAGCCCATATTTTTTGTGGCTGCATTTGTCCTGGTTATGCTTGGCTTGTCCTTTTCCCCCCTTCCTTACTAATGAGCTTCTGTCCTCTCAAGTCACCCATCGCCTTTTAGAAAGTGTTTGCTGGAATTTAGCTCATTAGGGGCCAGGAGGAGGGGGTAGCTGTCTAGTAGAGCAGGAATAATCCAGGCCTGGGCTGCTTGCTCTGTTCCCCCCCCACACACACATACACACTGCCTTAACTCCCTCACTGAAGCTGGGTCCTAGCAACAAAAACTAGAAACAAATCGTTGGGGGGGGCAATAAACACCCATCCAGCACCAGCTGCACCAGGTAAGCATGTATCATTTGCATTAATAGGGTAGTTCGGTGGGATGCCAACACATGATTGGGTAGACTTGCCAACCTTTCAGCTGAGCACTGTGCCCCTAAAAGCAGGGGCAGGAATTAGTGATGTTTCTCTCCAGGATGGGAAAATTTCACCTCCTGATTGCTGTGAAAGACACAAAAGCAAGCTCAGTTGGTTTTATTTCATTTTACTTCATGGGCAACCTCAGGGGACTGGCAATGAGTGATGAGTGTTGCATGAGAAACAACAATCAAGGGTCTGGCAGAAAGGGCCACGGGCAGATCTGTGAATCTCTCTCCCTCTCTGGAAAAGGGTTTTTAAGAGAGTGGCACCAGTGAAGAGGGGCTGCGGTGGCTCAAGTGGTTAAGACATTGAGCTGCAGACCGGAAGGTCAGTAGTTTGGCAGTTCGAGACCCGAGTGCCACATGACAGAGTGAACTCCCGTCTCTGGCCCCAGCTCCTGCCAACCTAGCAGTTCAAAAGCAAGAAATTGCAAGTAGATAAATAGGTACCGCTTCAGTGGGAAGGGAAGAAGAAAGAAGAAGAAGAGATTGGAATTATACCCTGCCCTTCACTTGGAGTCTAAGAGCAGCTTACAAACTCCTTCCCCTTCCCCTCCCCACAACAGACACCCTGTGAGGTGGGTGGGGCTGAGAGAGCTCTCTTTTTCAAGGACAGCTGTGCCAGAGCTTGTGACTGACCTGGTGCAAGTGGAGGAGTGGGGAATCAAACCCGGTTCTCCCAGATTAGAGTCCACACACTTAATCACTACATCAAACTGGCTCTCACAGCGTTCCATGCGCCTCAGCGTCCAGTCATGCCGGCCACATGACCACAGAAATATCTTTGGACAGCGCTGGCTCTGCGGCTTGGAAACGGAGATGAGCACCGCATCCCTAGAGTCGGATTCGACTGGCTTTCGAGCAAGGGAAACCTTTACCTTTACTTACCCGTGAAGAGCTCCAGGATCAAATCAGAGAATCTCTCTGATTTAACACTCTGCCTGCGGACAAGTTCATAAAGAAGCTAAGCAACCGGGCAATCGTGCATAATTTCATCAAGCATTTTTTTAAAAAACCTCTGAATGGGGGATGGAACAGAAGGCAGTAGCTGTGAAAGTTAAAGCTGTGGGGCTTGGGTGTTTGAGAAGCAGGCCTGTAGCTACGGTGGGGTTTCCCAGAAGTAAGTGGAGCCGAGGCCGCCCCTCTGTAAAGTACTGGGTTCGCCACATGGAGGACTTGGACAATGACATGCGTTTGCACACGTTTATTGTACTTCACACTGGAACTGCAAAACGGTCCTGCAAGGCCAACTATATACACACCCACCCAGCACACCCACAGTCCCGTTGGAGGGTTTGAATTTCCCGCCAAAGTTGCTATTGGGGGAACTGGGGGAACTAGGATCCTAGGTTCCTATTGTTTAGTGGAGCCAAGCTCCCGACTGTAGCCGCGGACCCCTGGTGGTGGTCCACGTACATACCACCCTTCTCCCGCTGCTTCCCTGCCCTTTGCAAGTGTTTTTCTGTTTTTCTTCCTCTTCTTTCTTTCAGCCCCCCTCCCAGCCGTTCTCTCTTCCCAGCCAAAAGGGAGTTTGGTTGCACCACCACTGGTTTCCCCCGTCCATGTACAAAGCTTTGTGGCCCAGTCCCCCCACCCACAGGTTGCTCAGAAGCAAAGGCAACTAGTGCTGCCCATGCCTGGTGGGGACCTGTCTGTGAGGAGAAGAGTGCCTCTGTGAGGGAAGAAGTCCGGGGGTGGGGGCTTTCTGGAAAGGAAATTGCATGTGAATGGATGTGGCTTTTGGGGATGGGTAGGGGAAGCAACACCTGGCTTTGTTGGTGTTTAAGGGACAGGAGGAGTCAGGCCATGCAATCCTTTCCCTCCTCCCTCTCCTTTTTTTATGGCCCCGTAGGGGATTTTTTTTATTTGCATTTTCTAAAAACTACAACGAAATTGGGGAGGGGATCTACAAACTATAGGAGAAAGGAAAGAAAACCCACTAAAAACCCAAGAGTTGGAGGTCATATACTGCTTATAAAAGTATTAGCTTAACTATATAAAAATTGCTTTTCTTAACACTGAGAGTGGTCAGTCATCATCATCAGTTGTGTTAACAAACCATCAAATCTGACTATATAAAGAGCATTCCAGGAGAATCGCTAGTTGTAACACAGACAGTTTCTCTTCCCATGCTGTAACCCCTCCTCCCTCTCCTAAATGCAGATGGGGGGAGCAAAATTGCACCTTTTTGGGAAAAGCACGTTTCAGTTTAGTTTGCCATTGAAGACTCCCCAAACAACTGCACCGGGGACCACAGTCTTACCCCCACCGCCTACCCAGGACATGGAATAAGTGGGCAGCAGTTTGTTCAGTGCCTCGGGTGGCTGCTTCCCTATCAGTCACATTTCTCTTGGTTCTCACCCTCCTCTGCTTTAGCCTTACAACAGCCCTGTGGGGTTGGCTGGGCTGCCAGAAGATGACTGGCTCAAGGTCACCTGGGATGCTTCATTGCTGAATCTGAAGCAGCGGAGTGCTGTCTGAGTGACAATCCAAATTATGCATGTGGGGAGTAAGCCCCATTGAACACAGTGGACCCATGGCATATTGTATGGTTGCCAACTCCAGGTTAGGAAATTCCTGGATGTTTATTTATTTATTTATTTATTCTGGGATTTATATCCCGCCCTACCCGTACGGCTCAGGGTGGCAAACAAGCGGTTTGGGGGTGGAGCCTGGGGCGGGAAGGGACTTCAGCCCCACCAGAAAAATAAATTGCCCCACAAACCACAAAATCCTGGCTACAGGGCTGTTGAGAAGCAAATGAGGCTGCCAGGTAAAAGAGTAGCAATGGGCAAGCATGTGGAAACAAATAGGCCATAGTTAGCAGTGCCGTCTTAAATGCAGTGCGGTCCTAATCCTATATTTCTTAAAACCCAGTACTTGAAGTCAGCGGGTTTGGAAGGATGTAACTCTATAGGGCTGCAGGGCAAGTGTGCAGCATGCTGCACCAGCAAACAAGGCAAGGCTCCAACGGATTGCGGAAGCCACACCTAACGATGATTGTTATTTTATTTATTCTTTATTATGTATAGTCCGCCTTTCTCACAGGGGCTCAAAGCAGATTACAAATAGCGAGTCCACACAGTCAACAAAATGGGCCATTCAATAGCCAGTGCATTAGGATTTTAGAAGTCCAGAGCCAGCTAGCAAGAACTGAAGCACAGCACAAGTATTAATGTGACCCATTAAGCAGTAGGATACCACTTGCTGTAGGCTACACAAAGCAGTATAGACCACTGTCCTTGTCCCAGTCATTTATCCAAGTAAGTCTGTGAACCATTTTGTACAGGGCAACCCTACTGTCTGCACAGAAAAGCCCTCTTGGATCATGGTTTTGCATACCTTGTGGATGGCCTGGAGAGTGGGGGGCCTTCCTAACCTCCTCAGGCAGGCCATTCCATGAGGCGGGAGCCACAAAGGAGAAATCATATGCCCAGGCAGTTGTTGATTTTGCCCATTTGCAGGTTGGCACCTACAGAAGCCCCTGCTGACATGAGCGAAGAGGCGGTCCCGCAAATAAGAGTGCCCAAGGCCATGAAGGGCTTTGCATACATAGAATCATAGAGTTGGAAGGGGCCATACAGACCATGTAGTCCAACCCCCTGCCCAATACAGGGCCAGCCTAAAGCATCTCTGACAAATATTCGTCCAGCCTCTTCTTGAAAGCGGTCAGTGAAGGGGAGCTCACCACCTCTCTAGGCAGCTGATTCCACCTTTGAACCACTCTAATATCCAGCCTAATATCCAGCCAATACCTTTCTGCATGTAATTAAAACCCATTGCTACGGGTCCTATCCTCTGCTGCCAACTGGAACAGCTCCTTGCCCTCCTCCAAATGCCAGCCTTTCAAATATTTAAAGAGAGCAATCATGTTCCCCCTCAATCTCCTCTTCTCCAAACTTGCTTTCGGGTTCATATGTAGACCTGTTGATGCGCTTAATTGCTTAGCTGCTGAAACGTGTATATCTCTCAAGGCCACAGGTGGTTCGCTGCTAGATAGTTGCTTGGGTGATCTCACGGAGAGCCGTGGGAAGGAGATATGTTATGCCAACCAGAAGCGTTTGCTCCCAGGCCCGATGGTGTGCATGGGAAGTCCCGCAATTGGGCCTCAGCTGTTTGAATGTACTATAACCTGTCATGCTCGTTGCTTTCCCCTCATTCCTAACAGTGATCCTGTATATGCACCTATAGCTTCAATTAAAGTAAAACCTTTCTACAAGAGTGTACTTCCTTGATGCTGTGGGGAGCCTGACACCAAGATGGGGACAACCCCCCCCCCCGGTTTGGTGGCCAGCTGTCTCAGTAGCGTGGTCTCCCACTACACTGTCTCAAACTTCTGCCAGGGCCCGCTTGCCCCCGTTCTTATAGGGCAGTCGATGACTTGCCACCTCGGTGGTAGAATAGTGGCGGTGGCGGCGGCGG
>NW_015160300.1:59197-61882 GCF_001447785.1 Gekko japonicus
GGCGGCTCCTACTCGAATGCCTGGCGGAAGAGCTCTGTCTTGCAGGCCCTGCGGAACTGCATAAGGTCCCGCAGGGCCCGGATCTCCTCTGGGAGCTCATTCCACCAGGTAGGAGCCACCACCGAAAATGCCCTGGCCCTAGTAGAGGCAAACTTAATCTCTTGGGGACCTGGCACTCCCAGGAGATGGAGCTTCCCTGATCGTAGTGCTCTTGAGGGAACATACGGGAAGAGACGGTCCTTCAGGTAAGCCGGACCCTGGCCATTCAGGGCTTTAAAGGTGAGAACCAGCACTTTGAAGCGAATCCGGTATGCTATCGGCAGCCAGTGCAGCGCTTGCAGCCCAGGCCGAATATGGTCTCACCTAGAGAGACCCATCAACAGCCTGGCCGCAGCATTCTGCACTAGCTGCAGCTTCCAGATTTGCGACAGAGGCAGCCCTAAGTAGAGAGCATTACAGTAGTCAAGCCTCAAGGTGACCGTCGCGTGGATCACAGTGGCCAGGTCTTCACGATCAAGGTAGGGGACCAACTGCCGGGCCAGCCACAGATGATAAAAGGCCGCCTTGGCAGTGGCTGCTACTTGGGCCTCCATTGTCAATGAGGAGTTCAGGAGCACCCCCAGACTCCTAGCCTTCTGCCGAGGCACCAATAGCACCCTGTCGAAGACCGGGAGTGGGAGCCCCAACCCCAGACCGGTCTGACTTAGGCCCAGGACCTCCGTCTTTTCTGGGTTTAATTTCAACCGACTCAGCCTGAGCCAACCAGCCACGGCTTGCAATGCCCGATGCAGGTCATCGGGACCAGAGTCCGACTGGCCGCCCAGCATCAGATAGAGCTGGGTGTCATCAGCATATTGATGACACCCAAGCCCACACCTCCGGGCAATCTGGGCGAGGGGGCGCATGTAGATGTTAAACAACATCGGGGACAGCACAGCTCCCTGGGGCACCCCACACTCAAGGGGTTACCTTCAGGATTGCTGGTCCCCTATCACCACCCTCTGTCCCCGACCTTGGAGAAAGGAGACAAACCATTGAAGGGCAAGCCCCTGAATCCCCACGTTGGTGAGGTGACGGGCCAGCAACTGGTGCTCAACCATATCGAACGCAGCCGACAGGTCTAACAACACCAGTGCCGCCACACCACCCCGATCCAGATGTCTATGGAGGTCGTCCGTCAAGGCGACCAGCACTGTCTCTGTCCCGTGGCCAGGGCGAAAGCCAGACTGGAAGGGATCGAGGACAGAAGCCTCATCCAGGCATCCCTGTAACTGTGTCACCACCGCCCTCTCAATCAATTTTCCCAAATAGTTGGCCCAATAGTTGCCCAATAGTTGCCCAATAGTTGCCTAATAGTTGCCCAAATAGTTGCCCAATAGTGGCCCAATAGTTGGCCAATTCGGCCGGGTCCAGAGATGGCTTTTTCAGGAGAGGGTGGACCATTGCGTCTTTAAGTGCTCTGGGGAACTGTTCCTCAGTGAGGGACTTGTTAACAATCTCCTGCAGAGCACCTCGAAACCCCTCGTGGCCCACTTTGATAAGCCAGGAGGGGCACGGATCCAGATCACATGTGGTTGGGCGCACAGACACAAGCAACCTATCAGCTTCCTTCAGACTGAGTAGGTCAAAACTCACTAAACCCGGTGCCAAAGGCGTGCAAGGGGCCTCGAGTTCCCTAACTGTCTCAATTGTAGCAGGGAGGTCACGGCGGAGAGCCAAGACTATCTGCAAAGTAGCTTGCAAATGCCTCGCAGCCTAAATCCAATTCCCTAGCATTTTGCCTGCCCTGGGGCAAGGCTGTCAAAGACCGAATTACACTAAATAATTGGGCCAGGCGTGAGCTAGCAGACGCAATCGAGGTCGCATACAACTCTTTCTTTGCGGTCTTGACTGCCATCTCATAGGCCTTCATAAACGTCCATCGAGCATTCTCTCACTGTTAATTTGCCTTGCTTAAATGTGCGGAGGAACACTTCCACCTTCTCTGGAGCGGTGCAGTCCTCGAATCGGGCTCTCAGTGCCCACATAAATGCATCTACACTCCCCAGCTCCACTGCATCCAAGTTGTGGAGACTCACATACCAGCTTGTTGCCACCCCCCACAAGCGGAAAGCGATAAAGTCCACTCTTTGCTCCTCGTCCGGGGACAACTGAGCCCACCGTTCCACAAACTTCATCACCCGCATAATAAAGAAGAAGAGGTTTTCTGGATCGCCATTAAAGGTAACATCCAGTAAATTCTTGGGTTGCGGCATGGTTGATGATCCCTCCTGCCTAACCGATATCATAATTGCTGTTTTTCTGTCTTGTATGTATTGTAACTCTTTTTTATTAATTGTTTTAATAATGTGTTTGAGGGGGTTGATTTTATTGGTTTTAAAGTGTGATTTTATCATGTACATTCTAAATTGTTAGCCACCTTAGTGGCCCTTGTAAGGGCAGAAAGAATTCAAATCTTATATATGAATAAATAAATAATGTTACATATTACAGCAATCCAACTTGGAGGTTACCTTGCCAGGGTGGGACTCCTCCCCTTCCAGGCACCCTGAGGGCTGGAGAAAGGTGGGCCCATAGAATGAGGCTGGGGATCTGCAAACTCACCTGGGGCCAAGAAGCCAGAGGACAGATGACCTAAGAGGGTGAAGCCGCAAGAGGCAGAGCCCCCGAGGGGCCAGGGAAAGA
>NW_015160300.1:61911-66858 GCF_001447785.1 Gekko japonicus
TGAAGGTGGCAAGTCAGCCTCTACCCTGCCAGGCTGTCATGAGGTCACCTGTGCTCAGCCTCAGCTGAGAGGCCATCACCGCAGCCTGGCCTCCGGGAAGATCAGACCGGCGGTCGGAAGGGGCATGGGAGCAGGAAGTGGCGTGGAAACAGCACTGGAGTCTCCCATGGGCCTGCAGGTAGCAGTGACACATCCCGCCCAGATGACTGGATCAGCGTCAGAGCTTATAAAGGGGGTGGGGCTACAAGGGGGAGGGTCCCAGGACAGCCCAGGGGAGGAGCTGGGAGTGGGGTGGAGAGTATAAATAAGGAAGACCAATGGTCAAGGATGTTGGATTAGGTAGCCCCGAGTTGGTCGCACACCAGAGAGAGGTAGCTGGGATACTCATTGGCAGGAGGAGGGTGGTGACGTAACCTCCTCCCCGCCACCCTGTTGCTAAGACCTCGGAGCAACTGACAAAGAGGGGTGTAGGCTCATGACAGGATGGCGACCAGCGATGAGGACGAGGGGGTGGAGCGGACCTTGACATCCACCTAGTACAACTGATCTTTGACATTTATTGATCTGAAATATGATAGCAGTGACAGTAAACAGACCAGTTCACATGGATGGGAGAAGGTGTTATTATTAGGTTATTGGCTGATGAGGTTGCCTTGGTAGATGCTGCATTCACATGAGGATGAGATACTAGTTGTGATTAGAATTCCAGGGAAGCAGCCATGTTAGTGTGTTGCAGCAAAAATAAACAAGTCCAGTGGCACGATAACAGATGAACAGGATTTTATTCCAGCACAAAAACTTATGCTACGATAAAATCTTGTTAGTGTTTAAGGTGTTTCTAGGTGTCTTTTGTTTGTGATTTTTTTTGTTCACATTCACAAGTTAGTGAATGAGAATCATGGGGGGGGAACAGATAATTATGATAATCAGAGGATTCCAATGAATAGTAGACATTTTTTGTAGGTGTGTGAATTAGCAATTCTGATAGAAGCTCTGACAGACCAGGAGAGGAAAGCTGTTTTTCCTAAAGCCCAACTTCCTTCAGGGGACGACTGCACATGCACCCCAGATCCAGCACAACGGCACACCCTTGTTTTCGTATTGTGCCCCTTGTCTCTGGCCTTTCTTTTCTCCTTCCCAACCATTCATTTTCCCACCATGCAAGAATTAGGTTAATAGGTTTCTCTAACAATCTATTTTGGCAGATGGGTGAAGATACCTTCCCCACTCTGGCAATGGAGATGAAGAGGCAGGGGTCCCTGGGATCTTAATAATCAAACTAAGTCAGAACCACTCGGGGGAAAAGCACTCAGGAGTGAAAGAGCGGAGAGGCTGAATGTTCTGGCTGTTCTGTCACTGGAAATTATCACCTGGGCATGGGGTTTCCATAAAACCTGGCTGAAAAAAAGGTATCCCTATTCTTGGATTCCTTTCTCCCACCATGGAATTAAAAAGAATGGTAGAAAGTCCAGGGCAGAGTCAATATAATAAATAATCTTTCTTCCCCATATACTGTTTGCTTTTCTTACAGCCATAAAAATCATAAAGGAGGAAACGACTGGTTAATATTTGAATACGTTGCTGGGATTACCAACCAGATAATGGGGAGCAGCTCTGTTTCCAGGTGTGGCTCCAGCTTTTGGCTGGCCCTTGGGCAACATGACCTCAGTAGAGTCACCTTGTTGCCTTTGCCACCATACACTGTCCCTCTACCTTTCCACCCAGTCTGCATCACCAGTCAGGCTGGGGAGAAAGAGATGATTGACAGCTGCTCCTCCTTCCCGTTACTACTAATTTCTCATACAGGATGGGCAACCAGGCAGGAACAATGAGAGAGCCAACAAGGCCAGGATATACCAGCAATCAGTAATGGATTCGATGATATCAGCCCTCAACACTGGCCCTGCTGGCCTTTCTCTTCAAGCCACTGAAGATGTCCCTCTGAAGTTGCTTCAAGGACATATCCCCCATGTGGGGAAATACATTGTACCTTGGAGGTTGGGCTATACAAAACTTGAACCTTTAGTTTCAAACAGTTTTTCTCTCTCCTAGCAGAGAACAGGCTGGAGGAGGGAAGCCAATTGCTCTCAAGCCTCACCCAACAATGCTTTAGAAAGGCTAATGTCCTCCCTGGCTGGAGACAATAAAATGGTCAGCTCACACTCCCAGATAGAAGCTGACACCTAGAAGGAGAGGGACACTTCAGGCTGACTGCCTGAAGAAAGACAACAAGGTAATGGAAATCTTTTAGAACACTATTACTTCTAAGTTAGAGAGCTTGCCTTAGAATAAGGTCATTCAGTACATGTACAAAGTGAGGGAAAAGGAAATGCATATTTACACCTTTCTTTTGGATTCAATGCTCTGTTTGTGGCTCTGCTGAGTATGTATGTGAACTAGGGATGGGAACAAACTGTGAAAATGGTGGTTTGTGGTGTTTTTGGTTTGTTTGATTACGCAAACCATGAACCATGAATTTCATTAACTTTTCCCACTTCCCAAACCAGTTGGTGGTTCATTCGGTTTGGGAGGTGGTAGAACAGCCAAGTTCGATGAAGATTGGATTTGGGATGTCTGAGTTATAGTCTCCCAAATCAGGTGCCCCCAGGAAAGCTCAGCTCTATCCTCCCCTTAAATCAGCCACAAAGCAAGCAATTCTTCCTAACTTACTCTCACACAACAACTAACTTCTCTCTCTTCCTGTTGCAAAGTGAAAGCAGCTGAATCAGGGTGTTGTATATATACACAATATATATACAATCTGCTTTCCTTGATGGTAATTTGGGGCATACATCATTACTAATAAGATCTTCTTATCCCCAATAGTAATTTCAACCAACAAGAGTCTCCCATCCTCTGCTGAAAAAATCACGATAGGTTTCAGTTCTTCTTTTATAAACACTGCCATACCTCTCTCTTTTTTAACATCGATCTAATGAAACAAAAGTAAGTCCAAGTTTCTTACATGACAGGTAATGTTGATCTTTCTGCCTTAAATGTGTTTCTTGTAAACAGGTAACATTGTCAGCTATGCTGCCATGATGTTTATGGGCTGGGGTTCATTTACCTGACCTGTGTACCAGCCGCTGCTGCATTCCTCCTTTGCTTCTGGAGTACTTCATTATCACTGACCTTGTAGATTGCATGTGTGGTGTCTGGGCATCATGTAACTGTGGGATAGCTTGGGATAGCTTTCGATTCCCAGCTTCGTCTCTAACAGCTTGGGGCCCCTTCTCCCGCACGCGGGAGTCAGGCCAATTGGCCTATGGATGAGGGGGGTGCATACGAATACCCTATATCCCATTGTGCTTGTAGAAACGTCGCCATTCTTAACAGTGACCATGTTACTGCATCTATAGCTCTGCAATAAAGTATAACTTTTCTGACAAGCATGTACTCAGTTGTTGGCTGTGGAACCTGACAAACATCTGCATTTAATTTCTTAAGTTGCTTAAAAATTTTCCTTCCCTTCTCTGGTGAATTTAAACCGTTGATGTTGGTTGTAAAGATTTTTATTACTGTTTCATTCATTATTTCTTCTTGTCTTCCTTTGAGATTTCGATTCCAGATTCAGTTTCTCTGCAGGTCCAAGTTCAAATTCTTCATCCAATGCTGTTGAGTGATCCTGTGTTGAGCCATCTCCTTTTTCTGCTGATACTCCACTCTTCACCTTTGTTTCTTTCATCTCCATTCAGTTTCCTCCCATGTCATTCCATAAAATCTTTAACTTTAAGGGTTGAGTCAATATTGAATCTCTGTCCTTCAAACGTGAAAAGGATCCCTTCCGGCACTACCCATCGGAAAGAAATAGAATTCACTGTAAGTTTAGTAGTTAGGAGTCTATACTCCTTCCTTTTCTGTCTCATCTTCCACAGGATTTCCTTCAAAATTCTTATCTCTATGCCTTTAATTTTAAATGTCTTATCCTGGGTTGCTCTCAGAATGTGGTCTCTGACTGAACGCTTGGTAAATTTTACATGAACCTCCCTTGGCATTTTTTTTTTGCATAAGTTGAATTGACCCTATATATCAGATCAATTTCTCTTACAATCTCCTCAAATTCCTCTTCCAAGAATTCTGCCAAGGCTTCTGCAACCACTGTTGTCAAATCTTCTCCTTTTTGCTCAGGAACATTCTGGAATCTCAGCATGGATGCAGGTCTTTCCATTTCAAGCTTAACTAAAGAATCCCAGATAGCTTTTTGTTGAATATCTACCTTGTCTAGCCTTTGTGTTGCCATTCTTAATGAGGACATTTTATTTTTAATAAATGCTTTATACTTTTTGAATGCTGTTAGTTGTTCTCTGTACCACATAGACCTCCACCATTCAAACACTCTACTGAAAAAGGGTGCCAGGGGAAATGTGGCAGTCAGTTGGCAAACTGCTAATTCCCCAGTGCTTTCAAACCTCACCCAGCAGATGCATTAAACTGTTCCCATGACAACCAGTCTTTGGGGTAGTTGGAGGCACAGGTACAGGATATGACCTTAGAACAGCAACACAGGGAAGGGAAGCTGGGAACATTGTGTCAAGCTCAGGTGTAACTTTCTATTTCTTTAAGTTCTGTTTATCTTCACCTTCGCTTGTCATGTTACATTCCTAAGAGGGGGTTGTGTGTGTTGGAGTGCATGGGAGAAGAGGCTGTAACTTTCCTGAAGATGTGCCCCAAGCGTTGGTTCCCTTGGGACTGACCTTGGAGGATGTCTCTGCCAGCCTAGTTTAGATAGGGCACCATATATCTGTCTGTGTTGCCATAGTAATGCCAGGGCTAGGTGTGACGTGGATGTGTGTGGAATTTTACGCCTGTACCTATATCTTGTAATTTCCCTCGAATTTCTTTAGTCCTAACAAAAGCTCTTGAACCTACTGCAAGCATATCTTTAATAAACATTTCACTGCCAATCAATGCTCCCTCTAAGCTGTGGAGTCTTGTGAGCAAAAATTC
>NW_015160300.1:66929-71754 GCF_001447785.1 Gekko japonicus
TTCCTGAGCTAAGACAAAAATGTGTGAGCCAGAGGCTAAAATACTGTGAGCTAGCTCACACTAACTCAGCTTAGAGGGAACAGAGCTGCCAATAGTGTGTGTGGAGAGTGACTTAGCAGGGGACCTGACACATTGCTCCTCTCAGTGGGTTATTCCTACACATGCCAGGTGGTTGTATATTTATTGTATATATGTGTATATGTAATGGAACAGTCTGTCATCATCCCCCCCCCCCCCACATATCTGTGTGATTTAGTTTGGTCCTATTGGGTGGAGCTCTTGTTTTGGTTTCCAGTTTTGTATGTTAGCTGTAGTGAGAGTTTGCCTCTGCTGAATAGATCTGAGAATGAGTGCCTGAGTGAGTACTCTAATCTGGGAACCCACAGCCAAAGGGGGACATTATAGATACAAGAAGCAAGCTGCATTTGCAACAAATCATGGCTTAGTGAGATGTCTGAATGCAGCAGCACAGGAATCAGTTCAGTTCATGCTGTCAACTTCAGCAGGTTGTCAGAATCCTGGTCTTTGTCATCTTAGCTGCCTTCCATGCTCTAACAGGTTTTGACATTATAAGCTCTTTCTAAAGTTAAAGGTAAAGGTTTCCCTTGCTCAAAAGCTAGTCAAATCCAACTCTAGGGGGTGGTGCTCATCTCCATTTCCAAGCCAAAGAGTTAGCGCTGTCTGAAGATGCTTCCATGGTCATGTGGCCGGCAGGACTATTTAGTTACCAAGGAGCACGGAACACTGTTACCTTCCCACCAAAGCGGTACCTATTTATCTACTTGCAATTTCTTTGTTTCGAACTGCTAGGTTGGCAGGGTCTCTAAATGTGTTATCTCTTAGGACTGAAATACTCAAAATATATCTCTACTCTGTGAAGATAAAACCTTACATTCAGATAGAGAATGCTACCATATCCATCCAACACATAGTGTACTACCAAGAAGTGATCAGAAGATACTGTAAACACGCATGAAGGCTCTATAATCAGTTTTACCATCAGAACAACTCAAAATATAGTTACTCTTGATGTCAATTTGAAGTAATTGATCAAGAGAACAAATATTGCTGGAGTGGATCCAATCATTTCCCCACTTAATCTTGTCCACCTCCCCTCCTTAACTACAGCCCCTGTCTCACATGACTTTTGTCTATGCAGGTCTCATGATCCTCAGCATAATCTTTTTGGGTAGTCAAAGGGGACCCTTCCTCCCGTAGTTCTGATAAGAGCTGTTATTGAAAAAGAGCAGTTTCTGTCAAGAGCTCTCTCAGCCCCACCTACCTCACAGGGTGTCTGTTGTGGGGAGGGGAAGGGAAAGGAGTTTGTAAGCTGCTCTGAGACTCCTTTGGGTAGCGAAGGGCGGGGTATAAATCCAATCTCTTCTCTTCTTCTTCTTCTTCCTCTTCCCTTTCCTCTGTCAGCCATTATTTCCTGAGTTTTTCTCTGCTGTGCTCCCAGAAAGCCTTTATTTTAAAAAGGTACCATAATTGCTGTGGTATCAACTACCAAGCATCTGATCTCAGCCCACAGTACTTCAGAAAAAGATTCAAGCTTGCTACAGTAACCAGACTCCAAAAACCTGCACCAATTCTTAGAGCAGGGCTCCCCAATCTTGTTGAGTCCATGAGCACTTTTAGAATGTTGAGGAAGGGTAGAAGGTGCCACTCCAAAATGGTTGCCGTGGGAGACAATTACACAAGGTAAAGAAGTCCCATACCTAGCATCTTCTTATGATGCAGGCAACAACACAGATCCAGACACGATGCCTTCTGGAGTCTTCTGAAGCACCTACTGCTCCAACGAGGTACAGGAAAGCTGGGGTTATCCCTGAGGAGGAAGAAAGCAGGTGCCAGGAAAGTAGGAACACATTGGTAGGGACCACATTGGAGTGTAACGCTGTAGTACATGGAAGAGAAAAATCTGCAACAAATACGATGGTTCTGTGCCCGTGTCTTTTGAAGTAATGGTATTTTTAGAGGAGGCAGATAAATCTCAGGGCTGGTTGTGATAGAGAACAGTAAGATCTACAGAAGATTGTGATGACTCAGAGCTTGGGGGAAACATTCCCCTGTCCCCAGTTGCAGCATGGCAGAGAGTTCCTAATAGTGGTAAAAGTAAACACAGAAAGATGTAGAAGGGTAGTGATGGTGTGAAAAAAAATTTTTTTTTTCCTTTGGAGGTTTGAAATGAGCAAAACCCGCACTCTGAGTTTTAATAAGTTTTTTCTGTCTGGACAGAGAACAGGCAGGAAGGGGAGGAAGTCCATTCAGTTGCTTTCTAGACTTACCTCAGCCCACCTTCATACAAATGCTAATATGGACAATGGGATGGTCAAGCTTACACACGCACAGAGAGAGAGAGAGAGAGAGAGAGAGAGAGAGACTGAGAGACTGAGAGACTAAGCAGGGAACAGAGATTAGGAGGAATTAAATCCCAGAAGGATTTCAGGAAGGAAAATTCTAGAGACTTCAGGAAAAGCTTTGCTGATAAAACTCAGGGGATATGTTCTCTCTTTTCCTCTTTGATGTGGCATCCATCAGAGCAAAGAGAACTCTTAACCGAGGCAGCCACTTTAACCATGTGCTGTCCTGAAGAGCTGAAAAAAACTTCAAGGTAATGGACACTCTTTAACTTCCTAAACTAAGGAGCCAGTCCTATTTTCCCATCTGATAGGGCATGTATAGAGAGAGGGACAGAGGAATTGTGTTTTACCCATTTCTTTTAGACTCCTTGCTCAATCTGGTGCTGTGCTAAAAGTATGCTTGTGAACATTTTTTTTTTAATGTGAACATTTTCTTTTTAATAAATACTTTATAACTTTTGATGCTGGTCGTGGTTGTCTGTACCGCATAGACCCCCCCCCCCCACTCTTCTTCTTCCTCTTCCCTTTCCTCTGTCAGCCATTATTTCCTGAGTTTTTCTCTGCTGTGCTCCCAGAAAGCCTTTATTTTAAAAAGGTACCATAATTGCTGTGGTATCAACTACCAAGCATCTAATCTCAGCCCACAGTACTTCAGAAAAAGATTCAAGCTTGCTACAGTAACCAGACTCCAAAAACCTGCACCAATTCTTAGAGCAGGGCTCCCCAATCTTGTTGAGTCAATGAGGTGGTTAGTTACCTGAGAGAGAAAGAAAAGCCTTTGAGAGCAGGGTGGAATAGGGCCTGCAGGGATAATCTTTTGAGGAGAGAGAGAATTGCATACCTCCTCTGCCTGGCTCTGCATGCTGAGATCAAGCAGATACAGATTTGTTCCAGGGTGATGATCCTCCCCAGCTATCACTCCTCCTTTGCTATAACAACGAAAGCTGTCAGATCCCTGCCCTTTTCTGCATCTGATTACTCATTGCATGACCCTCACATGTGTTTGTACAGCCCATCACATGCATGACAATGTCTTGTGCAGATACTGTGCAAGTGAGGTGTGGTATAACACATGACAGGGTGCTCCTGCTGCAAGGGATTCTTGTTGATAACTTCTGTATCATTGCACTGGGAGGGGCAGATCAGTCTCCCTCTGAAAATGTTATCCTGCCTGCTATGGTTCAAAGACTTTGTCTGCAGGGTCAGGGGCACCTGTGCAAACTTGTCAAAAAGCTCCCACTGGTAAAAGGTTGCCTCCCTCCCCTTTTTTCTTTCTACTTGTGATTATTTCCTGCAACTCCTTCCTACCAGAACAATCAATTAGAGATAGGAAGCAGAAAGGAATTCTATTGACCAGGCTTTATTTCTGCTAGCTCGACAGGAAAGATAAGATAAATCAGACCCCTCCCTGCAACCATAAAGAGAGAAATGCAGAGCAATACAGGGCCTTCGGCCCGCATAGGAGTCACTAAGAGTTGTTCTGTACACAGTTGAAATTGATTGTGAGGTATCTACACCCAGGGTTCAAGCTATAAGGGACAGCAAGAAATGCCACTTCTGGTCCCTGGGCTGAATCCCCCTAAGCTTCAATCCAAATTTGGCTCTGTAAGAACTAATCCATGAATATATGCACAATCACATGCTTCTCCACACGCACAGTGCTTCCCTTTGCAATAGAAAATGAGTGCATCAATTGTGCATTGGTGCTTGCTGACTAAACTGGTTTTGTTGAACAAGACTAGGACCATGTGATTCAGCTGCATGTGTCAAAAGGCTCAAAAGTAGAAATGGGGTAAACTGTGCTTTGCTTCACAAGGGAGCATTTATCCCTTGACAAGTCCTATCTCTCTTATATATAATTGCCAAATGGTGGTGGCTTCTGGCCTATGGGGTGGCGAGATTACATGCGCTCCCCCAGCCATTGGTCCGTTGGCTGCCAGTTAAGACTACTGGCGTGCCATTGGCCGGGTGTGCTGCTCTTCCCCGCCCACTCCCCCTTCCACTCTGCCCTGTCAGAATTCCTGGCAAATGGCTTTGTCCCTTTGACGAAGACGCTTCTCCTGCTTGCCTCCTGTGTGGGACTTAACTTTTCCTTCAGTAGCTCTTGGTAGGTGTAACGAAATGGCAGTTACCTGTGTTTGCAAGATGGCTGCTGGGCTGCTGTCTGTGGTTGTTTGTTTAAAATGTTCCGCCATAAGGTTGAATTGAGCTGTAGTTCCAGAGAGGTCTCACTCACTGGGTTGAATGGGGCTTCCTCATCTGCTGGACTACAGTTCCCAGCTGCCCCAAGGCAGAAAAGGGTGGGAAAACAGGGGCTGTCCCAACATGCGGGGCGGCATCAATATAGACTGCAGCCCATCCAGGGAGGAGGCCATCTTCATTCTACAGGAGGTTAGGAAAGGCTCCTGCTGCCTGTGCTGACCAGGCCACAAGCCAGAGAGGTGGGGGAACCCTGCTCTCTT